>NC_060281.1:39124840-39188276 GCF_021613505.1 Equus quagga
TGGGGCACTTCACATTCCCTAACCTGCCTCCTGTCTTTGTAAGGAGTTCCTTTTCTAAACATCCTTCAACCACCCAGTTTGACCATGCCAGCTCTTACGTGGTTTTTTGACCAGTATACGTACGTTACCTCATTTAGTCTTTGCCTCAAGCCTCACATAATAGGGATTATGAAAATAATTTAAAAATGAGGAGAGTGAAGTTCAGAAACATTAAGTAACTTGAGAACACACAGCAGGAGGAGGTGGCATAAGAATCTTGGGAAAAGCAAAGATCTTTGTGCACTGCCTTTCTCCTTGGTCATTCCACATCCTCACTCTCCCTGCAGGATTAGTTCACTCTGCCTCTCCTTCTCTCACCTCTACCCTTTATGCCTCTTCCTTCCCATAAAGATCTATGGAAGCCGAGCAGAGCAATCTTCCCTGCTTCTCTGGGCTCTCAGCAGGAAGGCCCTGGATATGGACATGCTTTTGAGACAAGAACCTAAAGTCATCCACCCAAAACTCTCCCAGTCATAGGGACTTTTCTTCCCGGAATCTCAAGAGTTGAAGAGGAAAAAGGGAATATGTTCCCTCAGGTTGTTGTCCCTGGAACATCCAGTGATTCACTCACCAGCTTGGTAGAGGGCCATCTTCCATTCTGAAAGGCAGGAGACACAGATAAGGGAAGGGCATTATTTCTGTTCTTGCCCCCACTCATTCTCCTCACTAGGCCTTTTCTCTCTCCCTTTCTTCAGTCTCCCAATGTCCAGCTTCTTTCATCTGCAGCTATGCCAGATCAGACATATAACATCTCAGAAATGGTGAACTTCCTTCCCTCCATCATGCTGGGGCTGCAGGCCACATGGCCAGGCTGTGCTAGGGTGTGTGCATGTGTACCAGCAGGGTGAGGGATGTCGGAAAATGCCCAGATGCCTGGAAGGTCCTCTCTGAAGCTCCAGAAAAGCAATGGTGGTGTCCCCCACAGAAAATGAGCATCTGGGCTAGATCTGATTATTCCTACTGGGAATACCAATGGGTCGAGTGACAGAGAAATGGTTTAAATGTTTACAACACATGTGCCAGGAAACTCAGAGGACATCAGGGTCACTCACCAGCATAGACCTGAGACATCCCTCCACCTGCAATGGGAGAAAGATAGAGACATCACCTGAAATGTGTCATTTCTGAGTCATGTCCTTTCTCTTCCTTTGCACCCATCTAATCTTTCTTTTGGACAACTAGCCCCAACGCTTCCTACCATCTCCCTCTGCCTGTTCCATTCTCTCATCCCCTCTCCTCTTTAATATCAAGTCTGAGGACATCAATTCCATGCTGATGATACCACAGGCACCATGGAAGTGCTTTCCTAGCTGAGACCCAGCGGATATATTCTATGTGTATCTATGCTCCCATTCCTGGGCGTAGGTGTCACTGTGTGTATACCTGTATGTGTGAGTGTACTAGAATCCCTGTGTCTCAAGCTGTATTATCTCTTGCCTACTTCTGAAAAGAATTGGGCAACTTAATGAGGAAATTTCAGGTGAGATTTTTTAAAAAGCAGTTCTAATAAATCTATGACTACTGAGCCACTGTGACCACTTGTTTTTTGGAGACACTGTTCTCTCCTTCTTCCTTGATTTTCTCATTGTTTTATTTATTTATTTTTCTTCTTCTTCTCCCCAAGCCCCCACAGTACATAGTAGTATGTTCTAGTTGTGGGTGCCCCTGGTTGAGCTATGTGGGATGCTGCTTCAGCATGGCTTGATGAGCAGTGCCAAGTCCATGCCCAGGATTCGAAGTGGCAAAACTCTGGGCCGCCAAGGTGGAGTGAGAGAACTTAACCACTGGGCCACAGGGCCAGCCTCATGATCTTCTCATTGTTTTAAATCTTACATTCTTTGTGTTCTTCTAGGCAGCCTACAGATTATGTAAAGCAACCAGTGAGGTTCCCAGCTTAGGGAAGTCACTTGATCTAGCGAGTTCCACCCCCTTCCTCCTTTCCTTTCAAGTGCACTCCTGGATATTCCTTCATGCTTTGCTGGCTGGAGAGTATATGGGCCCCTCCTGGAGAGATACTGAAGGATCTTTTCTACATTAAAAATCATGACTTTCCTTGCTTCCCTAACCATCAGCTAACCTTATTTCTCTCCCTTGGTAAAGGGATCCAGGATATTTCTCAGCACTGGGCAGAGTTAGGAGTGAGGAAATAGACTGGGAAATATCCTAGCAGAGATTCTTAGATGCAAATTCAGAAAACATGTCAGAGCTACTCACGAGCCATGTACCGGATCTTTCTCCACTCTGCAATGAAGAAAGGTGAAGAGTCATTAACACACTTAAACCAATGATAGGGAGACATATATGGATCCCTGGGGGAGTCATAACTTACTGAGTTCATGCTGGAGGTCCTCTGGAAAATAAGCCAAAAAAAACCATTATTGATATGGAGATGGAATGGGAAGTACCTCTGGAAAATAAACCTTACAAATGACCCAGTGCAGGGGTAGATGCGCAGGATGGGGAGGGGTTGAGGTCTTTGGGGGACACCTTCCCCTGCGCCAGTGCCTTGGGTTCCCTCCCTGGTCTGATACCTGATTCCATTTGCTCTTTCTCTTTCTCCTTCTGCTGTCGGCACAGGAAGTAACCCATCCCCGTAAGAATCAGCAGCAAGATGGACAGTGTCCCCACCAAGGCTGTGATCCAGGGCCAGGTCCTCCAGAAGGGGTCTGCAATGGAATGAAGCTTTAGCCTCTCATCCTCAGGGCAGGGATCACAGAGCTTATTTCATGACATTACATAATCCTTCTTATTCTAAAGTATCATTGAACTTTGGGTAAGACTTTGGTACACTCTTACTGTAACATAATATCATTACTTGTCTTGAACTGTCTGCTTCTCACATCTAAATATGAGTTGCTTGAGCATCAGAATCATGTTTTTTCTAGTTTAATTTTTTAAAAGGTTACATTTATGGGCTGGCCCATGGCCTAATGGTTAAGTTCGGCAAGCTTTGCACCAGTGGCCTAAGTTTGGTTCCCAGGAAGAGACCTATGCCACTTGTCAGCAGCCATGCTGTGGTGGTGAACCACATACAAAATAGAGGAAGATTGGCACAGGTGGCAGCTCAGGGTGAATAGTCCTCAAGAAAAAAGAGAATAAGAGGAAGATTGGCAACAGATGTTAGCTCAGAGCAACTCTTCCTCAGCAAAAAAAAAAAAAAAGGTTCAAATATCAGAAAGACATAAAAAGTCATCCAAACCTCCCATCCACTGAATCCTCCCTCCCCACCTTAATTAGCCTCTCATCAGTCAGCTTAATATGGTGGTTAAGAATATAAACTTTGGAGCTGGAGGGCCTGAGTTCAAATTCAGTCTCCTCCATTTGACTAGCAACGAGATATTGGACTAATTACTTAACTGCTCTGTATTGGTGTCCTAATTTATAACACAGGGTAATAACAGTATCTCACTCATAAGTTTAAAGGATTCAATTAATGCTTATAAAGGGTCTGACACAGTGAGTGCTAAGCAAGTGTGTTTTAAATTTTAAAAAGATAAAGATATACTTATTTTTTTTTTTGGTTTACACCAAACATAGCATTCTATACAAATTGCTCTGCATCTGGCTTTTTCTGTTCATCTTGGAGATTCTGCCATATTAGTACAGAGAGAATGTCTGCATTTTCTTTCCCAGCTGTGTAATATTCCGTTGCATAGAAGTTCCCCATCGATGGATATTTCCATAGTTTCTAGCTTTTTTGCTATTATAATTGATACTATAAGAAATTACATTTTACAGGCGTCATTCCATAGAAATGCAAGTATATCTGTCAGATAAATTCCAAGAACTGAGATTTTGGATCAATAAATAAGCAGTTTGGAGAAATACTGCTATATGCCCTCAACAGAAGTTATGCCAATTTACATTAAAAAATATACCAAAGTATACCAACAAAAGTCTAAAAGTGACAGTCTCCCCACAATCCTGCCATCAGAATGGGTGATGTACCATGTCAGTTTTGTTTTGTGTTGTTTTATTGCCAATTGTACAAGCGGAAAACATTTAATGCACATTCATCTCTTGGGTGAGATTGGATCGTCTCATGTCTTATTTCATTTTCTGTGAACTTATAATTCATGTCATTTGCTCATTTTTCTATTGGGTTGTTTTACATCTTAAGGAGATTAATTCTTTCTCTAAGATGTGAGTCACACATTTTTTTCCTATTTTTTCATTTGTCTTTGGTTAAGAGTCTAATCTTTACCATCTTTCCCCAATTCCCAATGCCTGTCACAGTTTCTGACACACAAGAAATACTCAGTAAGTATTTGTGACATAAGCAGCTTTATGGGGAAAGAAAAACATCCTTGGAGTAGGAAGAAGGCTCCAGATTCCTGCTCTGTGCCTTATATTCACTACAGAGACCCAAGTCAGCAACAGAGAATTACACATCCTCCTTCTTTCAGTAGCCACAGCCCAGCAAAGTATACCTGAGGCTAAAGCAGGGTACGGACCTGCAATGGAAATCCTGGCTGTCTTTTCCTTGCTGAGGAGGGGATTTCTGATGATACAAGATTCCCCTTCCCCAGAGCTGCCTTTCGCTATGACAGATGCTGCGACTGCATACAGACCAGCTCTCTCTGCAACCAAAGGTGCTGCCACAGCTGGAATATCCCCTCCCTTGGCATCTCTCCACTGTATTTGGGGCTGAGGATACCAGCAATCGTACATGCACTCCAGATGGATCTCTCCAGCCTCATAACTCTTCACTTCAATGTGAAAATCAGAACACAGTGCTGTGGAACAAAAATGTACCTGAATTCTATGGAACCCCCTGTAGTGATGAAAGTCTCAGAAGGAATCAGACGGCACTCTCACATGAGATAATTCAAGGGCTGTTTCACTAAGGAGCTGTTTTCAAAAGCCTGGTCACGGTGAGGGGAAACTACATGGAACAGAACGATACCCCAGGGAGAGGAACAGTGGAGCTGTTACCACCCACCACTAAACCCAAAGAGAGGCTTAATGGAAGCCCTTTTGAAGACCTAAGAGAGTCATGTAGAAAGGGCTTTCTTAAGAAGAGCTGTGATTTTCTGGAAAGGAATGCAGCCAGCTTGAGGTCATCCTATATGGAGAAAGCCAGGAGGAAAAGTTCCTAGACCTCCTGTGGTGTATCTTCCATCTTTTGGCTGCAGCTCCCCATTGACCAAATTCATCCAGAAGCCACAGGGCAAGAGAGTGCCATGAGAAAGAGAAGTGCAAACCTTGACTTCTGGACATCAACCTGGTCTCACCTTCTCCTGTTGAACATAAGCAATTTCATGGAACATCAACATCAGACAAGGGCACTTTGCCACTAAGATGGGGCAAGACAAAAATGAGACCACTCAACAATCATGTTTGAATATAGAGAAAAACACAAATACTGTCCAAACCACAATCATACAAAACATTTCCCTATCCTGGCTATGAGTGACTGCTGCTCCTTTCCCTATTACAGCTTTAACCTCATTCTAGTCTTCCTCCTAGGTAAGACATATTAAGACATCCAACTACAGAATCACACCCCCCACCTTCCTGACAGAATCCAGTCCAGAGCAAAGTCCCACTTCCATAAACCCTCCCCCAACTCCCCTAACACAAGTCCAAATTCTATAGCAAGTCTTCTCTAACACCCTCTTACTGAGACACCCCACGGTTCCCACATGGCATGTGTTCTCCCCCCTGCAATGAGTAATACACATAAATTGGTCAACTTGAGGTGTGTTCCTGGAGGCCTTTGGCTGGAGAACATTGGCAGCATGGATGCTGTCCTACAGGTCAGCCTTCCAGGGCCCACCACAGTGTATACCCGGAAGGGCCACAGAAGTAATCTGGAACACAACTGAACCAAACGATTGTGTGCTGAGGAGATATGTTCTTATCCTTCCTATCCTTGACGTTCCATTTCCCAGCTTAGACCCTGGCAGCCAGCTTGAGAGAGATCTTTACTTGATATCACAGAGTATAGGAGGGATTCCTCTTGGAGGAAAACCTGTGTCTTTCCCAAGGGCCTCAGAGAAACAAAGAGGGAAGGCAGTGGAGGCAGTTCCTAGTGACCAGCCAGGATGCTCTGAGGTGGATTTGGAGCATGAACTCTGCTTCTGCCCCCAGGTCTAAAGGAGTAACCAGTTCAGAACAAAAGTAGGAGCCTCACCTGCAACCTTCAGCTCCATTACGGCATTTTCAGAGAAGTTTTCATCTTGGAAATAACACCGGTAGCTCCCTCTGTCAGAGGCTCTGACGTCGTAAATTCGGAGAGTAGCCTTCCCTTCAGTGATGTCATCTCTTAAAATCAAAGTTCTCCCTCGATACTCTGCCATCTGTTCGTCATCTCTTTCCTCCCCATTTGCATACACGTATACTACCTCCCTAAGGCTGGATCTCACCCACATCAGATCCATGATCTCCGCGCTCATCTTCGGGGAAAGATGACAGGGCAGATCAGCATATTCACCCATGAGGGCCAGGATGGGCCCAGAGGGTCCAACCACAGCAAACTGAGCTGGTCGGTAAAAGGAGAAGCTCCATCAGAGGGAGTTGGGGCATGAGGGTAAGGGAGGGATCTCATGCAGGGAGGGTGAGGTACAAAAATCCTAGAGAGGAACATGATCTTAATAGAAGTACAATTTGTCTGAACGGCATGTATACCTTCAGTTTGGGATGGGACTTCCAGGTATAAGAAGTTATCACAGGTTCTAACTGGACAATAACAGATAATTGTATGATTCAGTAACATAAATGCAGAATGTTCCCTACCTGAGCAAGGGGTAAGCAGCTGGACCAAGATGACACAGACAAGGAGGTTGAGCAGAGGGATGTGTAGGGAACTTGCCATTTTCATCTGCGCTGCAGAGAGATGATGGAGTCAGGCAGAAATTATGACTTGAAAGAAGATAGTGAATTCCACATCAAACCCCCACCTCCCCAGGGGTGATTCAGGGTGAAACACACAATCATCAGTGTGGTGACTCAAGATCCTCTTCTGCTACAATGTCTGCTTGGGAGAGTCTTAACTTTGAGTTCAACATGGAAAATCACCAACAAAAATATGTAATGTTAAATGCACATTTAACATCCAAATATTATTTATTTAGGGTTAAATGTATGTATATTAACCCTAACCCATCAGGAAATCCTTAGCTCTACTGTCCAGAATCCTTCCACTTTCCCACACTTCTCCTGCTATAGCCAGGCCCAAGCCTCCACCCTCACACTCTGATTAATGCAGGACCCTCCTCTCTGGGTCCCCTGATTCCACTTGTGTCCCTTACTGTCTATTCTCAACACAACAGCCAGAACGTTCCTTGTGTAACATCATGCCACTCTTCTGCTTAGCAGCTTCCAGTGGCTCCCAATTCCCTCACAGTAGATGCTGAAGTCCTTACAATGGCCAACAAGGCCCTCCAGGACCTGAAACTCTGAATTCATCTCCCCTATTCTACTCATCTTATCCAGCCACAGTGCCCTTCTTGCTTGTTCTTGAATAGGCCAGGACAGAGGACACCAGCACTGACTCTTCTCTCTACCTGGAACCCTCTTCCCCCAGATATCCACAAGGCGCACTCCCTCACCTCCTTCAAGTCTTTGCTCTCAAGTCAGTTCCTCCATGAGACCCTCTCTGACCACAGGTTTATGGCAAAATTCTCCCATACCCCTGAGCGTGCTCTCTTTTTCTCATCGATTTTCAGCATCTAACATATCCTGGGTTTACTGTCTGTTTCCACCTGCTGGAATGGAGCTCCACAAAACAAGGACATTGGTCTATTTTGTTTCTTAATGTATGATGAGCCCATAGAACAGTGTGTAGTTCACCTGGAACCTTTAGTAAATATTTGTTGAATGAGTGAATGGATGAGGGGTAACGTATTAACCCACCAATGCTCCTTAGAATTTTATATCTGTTTCGGTGATCAGATTATGTGGTTGTCATCCCACAGGAAGGGAGGTGGAAAGTTGTGAAGACAAAGTCTGCCTCCATAATGACATGGTCTTTTGGTCTGGCTTAGAGACTATAGCCTGGCCTCCTCTTTTCCCACTGAGACTTGCCTATATTATTATATTTAATCCTATTTTTCAGTGAGGTGGGTTCAAGGAGCAAGAATGTCCTGCATATACATATAAGAGTATTACAACTCGGTGTGCTTCAGTGCACTCACTCTTCAGTGTGATTGTTCTTTGGGGGAGAAACATCCCTGGGAAGGAAATTATTCATTTCCTGTCTTCCCTTTTCCCAGGTGTTCACCAATGCTCCTTGGCTGATGGTCTCATGGCTCACCAGCAATGGAAAAGTTCCTTGTCTTAATTTCTCCACTACTAGAGAAGTGCCTTCAGAGGCAGAAATGTAAAAGCTGGCATTTGCAAAGAATGGCAATTATGTCAATCTAGGAGCACACAGCAGTCCAACAAAGCTCATACTGGTATGAAATGTTCAGGTTCTCCAAGGTCAGAATGAGGGCCCCTGCAAACTCCCACTCCAAGCTGAGTGCTGTCAACTGTATTTTGGCTCAGAAAAGCACCTCTGTCGTCTTTTAGGTATAGTATGTAGCATCAATGTGAACACTGCGATAAGGGAATTGTAGCCCTCACCAGCTGGCAAGGCTTGATTCTAGCTGAGTTCTAGCTTGGCTTCCATCCTAACCACCCCAAAGTTGGCTGCATCCCTCGATAGTGGAGATCTATGCCTAGGTGGATTACTCAGAGATAGGACTGAGATCTCTGGACCTAACCTCCTCCTTTCTCCCTTGTTTCTCTCCCATCATGTATCCTCTCTTTCCATGAAGATGTCAGGTAGAATGGGGTCCTGATGAATGACTGGAGGGAGTGTCCATCTGGGGAGCAACACTGTGGACTCCTCTAGGGCCCAACACATGGCCATCACCAAGTTCAGATCATGTCTCCATCAGACTCTGGTTAAAATCCAGGCAGAATCCCTGGTGGAGGCTCTGGAGTCAGTCAGAGGCTGAACCTACCACTGCTGAGTCAAAAGCCTAGTGAACGGGAGCCCTAGGAAGAAGACCTGTTCTCACCCATCTTTTCATTCATTCACTCAACAAATATTTATTGAGCCCACACTATTTGCCAGGCCCACTATGTATTAGGTGTAGGAAGAAAAAGGGGGTGGAAACTAGGTAATGGCTGCATGATTCACAAGTTGTGTAATCTCAGCCATGTGACAAAACCTATTTGAGCTCCAGTCACTCATGAAAGAATGTGAAATATGAACTTCAGAATGTGCAGAATTGGCCCAGTAATTTTACTTCCAGATATCAGGTCCAGTGAAGTACTTGCATGCATCCAGAGAGAAGCATGTGTAAAGATGACACTGCAGCATTGTTTTCAAAATCAAAAAAGTGATCAAAACTCTAACTGGCCACCCATAGGAGACTGGTTAATTAAATAATGTTTCACCCCTGTGAAGGAATTCAATGCGGCAGTTAAGACTAATTTGTAGTCAGCAACCTAGATAATTAAGACCTATTAAGTGAACAAAATGCAAGTTGCAGAACAATATGAATGGTTCTATTAAAAAACAAAGCTATAAATTGTCATATACATTTTATTAAATTGCCATAAAAAGGGTCTAAAAGGACACAGGCTACACTGAGAATTGGGGATCGAGTGAAAGATGCTTTTGTCCTTTGTACCCTATACTTTGAAAATTTTTGAATGTCTTAAAGTTGAAACGTTTTCATGTAAAACTTAACAATTAATAACTGTTACAAGTAATTATAGTGGCTGAAACATATTAGTTTTTCAGAAAATACCAACTCGTCTAAAACAAACCAGCATGAGACCCCCGTCATAGTTCTGCAAGTCCAGGAACTGCCGGGGGACAAGACAGCAGAAGTCTGAGCAGCTGGCACTCCTTCGGACCCTTGCCTGAAACCTGGACATGACCGCAGACAAAATGTTGCCTTTCAGGACATTCTCTCCTCTTCAAAATATTCTTTATGCTACTTGAGAGAGGACGATATTATTGTTATTATTATAGGTAACAATTTGTCTACTGTCCTCAGAGTAGAGAATATGTTTTCACTTATTTTAGGGTATTTATTGTTTTTGCTCCTGACTATAGACAATTTTAAAGTGGAGAAAAATATAATGGAAAAAAATTTGGATAATCTGTGAGAGTAATATTATACTTTGCTTCACGGTAATGTAAATATTTCTGGAAGTATTTTGGCCATATATATACCAAATGCCTTGGAAACATTTCATCCTTTGACCCAGAAATTCCACATTTAGGAATTGCACTTAAAGGAAAATAATGAGATATTAACACAAAGATTTATGTTTAAGGCTGTTCATCATAGTAAAATCTGCAACAGTAAAATGTACATGCAATTTAAATATCCCAATTGGATCCAATTTTGTTACAATGATAAATAAAATTATTTATTAAAAACATGACACCTAGTGACTGTATGTAAATCCCTTTATGATTGTAAAATGTGTTGTTTATCCATCTTCTGATTGTTGTATATGTGTATGTATGTAGTATGTAGAGGTTGGTTCAGATTTTTCTATAATACAAATAATTCTGTAATGACCATCATTACATATACACATTTAAGGTACATCTCTTTTTAGTATCTCTTAGAATACATTCCCAGAGATGGCCAGGAGAGATCATAAGAGTCCTTTGCTCCTTTCTCACCAGAGTAAGTTCTTAAGGACATGCAGTTGTTAAGTTTCTTCATTCAGGTTGTCTCCCTCCCACCAAATTTCCCAATGAAGTTCCTTACTTTTGGCACTGCATCCCGCCCCCATCCCCTATCCCCTCACCACACTCACAAGCACCAAACCCCTTTCTCTAGGTGAGGACTTCCCTGTACCCACTCTCAACTGTTTAGCTGCTGTCTTTCCAGGGCGGTCCTGGCTTTTACCAGTTTCCCTCACTTACCTCTTGACAGTCCCATCTGAAGATCACAGCCCACAGAATGAAGGGAATCAATAGCTCTCCGTTAATGTTAACAGTCTGCTCTGGAAGAAAGGGAAAAGAAAGAAAGACTGCTCACTGTGAGAAACAGTAACAGAGTCCCTCTCTAGAGGAATTAGTTTTTTCTTGGCTCCGAGGGGTGTTTCTTATCAGTTGCTGGACAGATACCAGCGGGAAATGTTAGAATGAAAATGAAACTGGACTGGACTGTACAAAATGAAGAAAAATTTCAGCCCTAATTCCCACACAGTTTGTGTCTCTCTGTGTTTACCTGTTTGAATCATTCATGTATGTATATATATGTAGATATATATATAATATATATATGTATATATGCGTGTGTGTATAATCAGTATTTCATTATGTACACCCATTTTCTGTCTTTTATATCATAGTAGATTTATCAGCAGAATTAAGAAGAAAAATTTTAAGATTTTAATGTATGAAGAGAAGAAGACAGCCACTAATTAAAATGTTTCTGTGGCTGTTTGCTAACATCTGTGTGCATGTAGGGGGGCACATGGAGGAGGAGATCTTCTACAACAGAGTAAAATGGAAGTACGAACAGAAAGAAAACCAGATCCACATTACCTTTTTAGCATCTCTGAAACTCAAGTCTCTGATCTATGACCAAATTGTGTAACTTTCAGGTTTCCAGAGACAGTGCTGCCAGTGACTGATGGGCGTGTCCTCCATTTTTTAGAACAGTCTTATTTGGAGTGCTGCTGAGCAGCTTCCTTCACTTTCTATGCCTTATTTGTGCTACATTTGTATTTTCATGTGTATTTGTTTCCACTCTGCCCACAGGATTCTGTATTCTCTGAGGTTAGACTCTGGATAGGCTGTGAAGGCTTTTTCTATAAAGTGTCTTTGGACAAACTGGCCCTACCTGTGGCCTAGGGTTTCCCAAGACACTTTATGTGAGTCTCACATCATTGGTTAACGCTCCTTGGGCTTTGATGTGACCTTGGCTGATGGAATTTGATTATATTCCAACTCTTTGAATTTAGGCTCTGTGCATGGCTGGTTGCTTGTGCAATATCTACTCCCTACTTCTTCTTAGTAATCAAACCCAGTTTGGGGAGGACTTGCCATTTGCCCATCCCCCTTTTAGATAGGAGAGAATGAGGGACTAAGTTTGAATCAATGATTTGTAGAGGGAAGTTGTTATGTTTTTCAAGAGGGTTCTATACTCATCCTACTTCCACTTTTTTTTTTTTGCCTAGAACATGGTCCTTGGAGCTGGAGTGCAGCAATCATCTCAGGACCATGAGGCACCCTTGAGAATGGAAGCCACATGCTGAGATGGTAGAGAATAAAGATCGAAGAAATCTGGTGCACCAATGCATCTCTGAGTTGCCAGACCAGCTCTGGACTGCCGCTCTCTGAATTCATTTTATACAAAAGGAGATCAAAATCTTGTTTTGTTGATGCCAGTGGTACTTCCAGTCTCTGCTGTTAGCAGCAAAATACAATTCTTCCCTCCTCATCACCCACTATCAACAGTTTATCATGAAACTTTTCAAACATAGAGCAAAGTTAAAAGATTTTTTCAATGAACACCAAATTTACCTACTATCTATATTCCATAGTGAACATTTTACTATAGTTGCTTTATTATAATCTTTCCTTCTGTTTATCCCCCCATCCATCCTTATGTATTTAAAACCTTATTTATTTATTTATTTGGTGCCTTTTAAATAAAGTTGCAAATATCAATGCCCTTTCCCCTGGATATTTTGGCACATCTATCAGTTACGAGAACCCCGTCGTGAAATGCGTGAGGCACCAATGCTGTGTCTGAAACACAAATGTAGGAGTACCTTTCAGTCACATGTTCTAAAAGAATCAGGGGTGTATATTTATCTGGGTATCTCTAGCTCCTAAATGCCACACCATCCCCACCAATATTCACAGTCTGGCCCCTGGTACCTGGCCACTCCTGGTAAGAGTCAGACTCCCTCCAGGAGGCTGTGTAAGCAGGAGGCTCCAGGATTGCCTCTCAGGAACAACTTGATATAGGGACAAGCACTGCCTCAGGGACCTTCTGTCCATTCCCTGACATCTCCTGAGAGAAGTGCTCTCTTCTCTGCTGATATCACAAGAAGGGAATAGATATTTTGGAGGACCTGTAGGATGCAGGGCCCCACAAATTACTTGAAGAGGGGCAGGCGTAAATCACTCGTGAAGGAAGCTGAGGAAATGCATGTAGTTGAGTTCAGAGACAAAATAAAATAGGAGAGTGGACATCACATTAGAGATGGGTTAGAAAGTAAAAGTTATCTCAGAATATAACCATCTTCCCTGTCAGTAATCAGGCTGGTGTAAAAGACATATTTGATAAAGCCAACTACATGGTTAACAGAAAGAATATTTCTCCCAAGATCATGATGTTGCTGCAAAAGGGCAAAACAAACCCTTCTCTGAGTGTTTCCTGCTTTCTTACTCACTGAGAAACTTTCTTTTAAAAATTCAGTCACCTTTCATTCTTTTGGATATGGCTCGCCAGTTTTCCCAACACCATTTATTGAAGAGACCTTCCATTCTCCATTGTACATTTTTTACTCCTTTCTGAAGATTAGCTGTACATTATCTTTTTCTTTTCTTTTTTTTTTTGAGGAAGATTAGCCCTGAGCTAACTGCTGCAAATCTTCCTCATTTTGCTGAGGAAGGCTGTCCCTGAGCTAATATCCATGCCCATCGTCCTCTACTTTATATATGGGATGCCTACCACAGCATGGCACGCCAAGTGGTGCCATGACTGCACCCAGGATCCAAACCGGTGAACCACAGGTGACGGAAGTCGAATGTGCGCACTTAACTGCTGCACCATCGGGCTGACCCCAGCTGTACATTATCTTAAACCAGACACAAAAATTAACTCAAAATGGATTAAAGACTTGAATGTAAAATGTGAAACCATAAAACTCCTAGAAGAAAACATTCACTGTTTTCTCTTTGACATTGGTCTTAGAGTATCTTTTCAAACATCATGTCTGCTCAGGCAAGGGAAACAAAAGAAAAAATAAACAAGTGGGGCTATGTCAGGCTAGAATGCTTTTGCAGGGCAAACAAAACCATAAAGAAAATGAAAAGACTACCCACCAACTGGGAGAAAATTCTTGCAAATCATATATCTGACAAGGAGTTAATTTCCAAAATATATAAAGAACTCATACAACTCAACAACAAAAAATGAAAAATGTGATCAAAATGGGCAGAGTATATGGAAAGATATTTTTCCAAAGAAGATATACAGATGGCCAAGAGGCATATTAAAAGATATTCAACATCACTAATTATTAGGGAAATTCAAATCAAAACTACAATGAATTATCACTTCACACCCACCAGGATGGCTATTATTAACAAGACAAGAAATAACAAGGATGGAGAGCATGTGGAGAAAAGGGAAACTTCATGGACCATTGGTGGGAATGCCAACTTGCAAACTGGTGCAGCCACTGGGGAAAAAAGTATGGACATGTCTCAAAAATCAAACATAGAAATACCATATTATCCAGCTGTTTCATGACTGAGTGTTTATCCAATGAATACGAAATCAATAATTTTAAAAGATTTATGTACCCTTACATTCATCGCAGCATTATTCACAATAGCTGACACGTGGAAGCAACCCAGGTGCCCATCTATGGATGAATAGATAAAGATGGTGTGGTACATATAAACAACGGAATACGACTCAGCAATAAAAAAAATTAAATCATGCCATTTGTGAAAACATGGATGGACCTTGCTTTCATGGATGGTATGCTAAGTGAAATAAGTCATAGAGAGAAAGACAAACACTGTATGATACAACACATATGTGGAAGATAAACAAACAAACACATAGAGAACAGATTAGTCGTTAGAGAAAAGGGATTGGGGGAGGCTGAAAGGGTTAAAGGGGCACATATGTATGGTGACAGATAACATCTAAACTATTGGTTGTGAACATGATGCAGTCTACATAGAAACTGACAGATGATAATGTACACCTGAAAGTTACACAGTGTTATAAGCCAATATGACCTCAATAAAATAATTTAAAAATAAAAATAAATAAAAATTTGGAGTCTATCCAAAGTCCATTAAATAAGAATGAACTATCCCATTCTTGTCTGGAGGATGCAAGTTACTTTGACACAGAAAAGCAACTTTGATTTCCATCCTAGATGCTGGACTTCAGACAAGGGGTTTCAGGGCACAACATTTTCTTAACTTTATAGTTTCCAAGAATATAAGACCCCAGGTCTACTCCTCATGCAGACCATTACATAAAGCCTTTGGAGAGAAATATTTGTGAAATAGGGATGGAAAAAGTTCATTAATTCAGCAAATTTTTATTGACAAGCCACCATGTAGTAGGTATCAGCACTGAACTTCAAACTCGTGAGGAGAGGTGGCGTAATGGAGGAGTTAAACCACAGACTCTGAAGCCAGGTTTCCTGGGTGAGCTTTGCTAGCTTGTGACCTTGGGCCAGTTACTTATCCTCTCTGTGCATTAGTTTTTCTATCTGTAAAATAAGGATGATAATAGCATCTGCCTTTTTGGATTGCTGTTGTGAGGATGAAATGAGATAATTCAGGCAACTTTCTTACAACAGATTAAGCCATAAAAATGTATGTTAAGTAAAAACTAGATTTGGTCCTCCTTCTCAGAGTTGACAGGTTGGCATTTTCCCCTAAGGAGGGTGAGATGCCGGGGATTGATGCTGAAGGAATGCAGAACCGAAGGGTGGACTTCTACTGTTAACTTTGGGGGATGAGCTTGATAGATCCCAAAAGGAATTCAGAGACTTCTTACCTGTAAAAAATAGGTGGGTGTACATATACTTAATAACAATTCCAGTCCCTTTTGTACAGCAATTGTACTTTCAAGAATTGATCTTAACGCCAAATGCCATAGAGAAATTTATTCTCTGTAAGTGATGAGGGCTACGAAAAATGATTTACATACAAAGATGTTTATAGTAGTATTATTTGTAACAAAAAAGAAAGAAAACCATCTTCATTATGAAAAATATAAGATTAATGTTGAAGGTTTAGTGTTGCAGAATAAGCATGTCATAGGACAATGTATATAGCAAGGTCCAATTTTCATTAGAAAAACTCTGTGTGTGTGTGTGTGTGTGTGTGTATCTGTATAAGCACAGAAAAGAGTTAAAGAATATGCACTTAACTGTTGATAATATAATGTATTTTAAACATAGGAAGTTATTTAAGGAAAGGAGCAGTAAACAAATTCACAAACCAGAGACAAAATCTTGAAAACTCTGGCGTGAAAAGTGTCACTGAAATTGTTTGACAAGGAATGATTTGGATTCTCGGGGGTAATATGATGTAGCGTTAGATGTAAGACTGTTGACTGTAGCATCAAGTCCCAGACCAGCAGGTGACCTGGAGAAGTGGCTTTTCTGTGTGCACTTTATTTAGTATCTCCTAGGGTTGCATGTGGCTCAAAATGAAATAGAGTTACTGAATGAAAAGACTGAAACAGCAAAGTCCCTTCCAGATCCAGCTTCCTGCTGTGGTTCTGTTGCTCAGGCATTCAAAACAACCACTGCTTGTGGGCACTGGCCTTTCTTCTCTTTATGACATTTCCAAGAGATCAAGGTCAGAGATTGTAACCAAAAGTTTGGTCTCTGAACCCGAGGCCAATCCAAATAACGAGAACAGAGTCTTGAGTGGAAGAGGAAAGGTTTTTACTATGCCAGGCACAGGGAGCAAAGCAAGGGCTCATGCCTCAAAAATTGCTA
The DNA here is from genome assembly GCF_021613505.1 of Equus quagga. Lineage (NCBI taxonomy): Eukaryota > Metazoa > Chordata > Mammalia > Perissodactyla > Equidae > Equus > Equus quagga. Next base: position 39,141,563 of record NC_060281.1, read on the forward strand.
GCTCCCAGATGAGGAATGGGTAGGGATTTTTATTTGGGGTTTTGGGTAGGGGAGGGGGGAACAAGTAGCTTGTGCAGCTCAGTGCTTTCCCACCAGCCTTGAGAGGCTGCTTGCAGCAAGGCGGTGGAGGGGGGAGGGTGAGATAGGAGGATGGCAGGTGGGCGTCCTTCGCCTTTGTCTCTTGTCTCCTGTTTGAGGCGGGTTCGGATTCAAGTGCCAGGAGTCCAGGAGTTGAGGTCTGGGAAGCCTCCGCTCCTTGATATTCTTGACACAGCAGCTTTCCAGGCAAACTTCAAGGACACATGATTAGCTAAACTTTAGTGTGCCTCCAATTCCAGGCCACCTGGGCTTTTAACAATTTGTAACTCCCATTTAGTTGTAAAGCTCCAAGAGTCAAAGTTTAAAGAAACAGGTATTTACATGTGAGTGGAGCTAGAGAAGCAGGAAAGGGGGTGGTGGGTTTTAGTTTTAACCTCATATGCGCTGGGTTCAATTTGGGGGAACTGATATCAGGGCTGATGTTAAGACCCTATAACAAGATCACTCTCCAGGCCACTAGTTTTTAGTCTTTCCACCAGTATTTCTTGTCTCTTGAAGTTCCTTTTCCAGTTTCCAGCTGTAATGGCAGCACCAGAGAGACTCTCTTAACAAGACTCTGTAGGGTGGCATTGTCCTTTCTGGACTTCTGCACCATGTAGCCCTGGAGCACTACAAACTCTCTCCAGCCTGTTTCCAGTCTCATGGAGAAATGACAAAGAAATGGCCACAGCTCTGAGAGCAAAGGTCAGAGGGGCTCCACCTCCACTGCTGTCTCAGGTGGAGCTCTGGAGGAGTGGTCCCTAGAAGTGGCTCCTCAACCCCAGCGCCCAGTTCTCCCCTGGAGGTTCAATTGAGAGAAAGTCTGGGGACTGATGACCTCAGGGGCAGATGGTCAGAGGGGTTGGGTGATAGAACCAGAGGCAGAAGAAAGGGTGGAGGGGCCCAGTGAAGGAAGCCTAGGGGAAAGTGTAGATGTGGGACCCATGAGGCACACTATAGAAGGAGAATCTCCAGGCTCATAGTCCAAGAAGATCCCCACCTAGCTGGGGGGCTCACTCAGGCGGAAGAGGGTCTGAGGAGAGGTGAGGGCCTGATACTTAGTAGCATACATTTCCACAGCCCAGAATCCATTTTGAGTTGACTCTGTGCATCCACACACCCTTTCCGTGTTTTCCTCACAAATCACAAGGTCTCAGTAAGTTCTGTCACCCACTTTGACCTCCCAGTAGTGTCTCCTTGAAGAGAAGGACTTGTGGCCCAGCACACAAGGGTCAGGAAAAAACCTCCCAGGTTTTTTTGCAGAGATCCTTCCTTGCATTTTTCTGCCTCACACTGCAGCAATCTTTAGCCAGAAAGAGTTCAAAGTAGGCAGTGTCTGGATCCGGAGTCACATTAGCTTCAGAAAGAGAGAGACAAGGGAGGCAGCCAACTCTGGTATCCCAGGGCCCTCGGGGACTGGAAAAGAGGAGAAAAGAAGCTAACCCTAACCCATGAAGTCCCTTTCTTTCTCAAAACAGCTAGAGTGATAAGTATCTCTCAAATGTCCTCAAGAACATTTTTCAAAGAACCAGTGGGAGAGCTCAGAAAATTTCACAAGGAAGAGATAATGCAGATTCCTGAAACCTGGAGGTCCCAGGTCCCTGGGAGTAGGGGTGTCTAATCAGGAATCCCCCTTTCCCATCCCATCCTCTCCTCTCCCACAGCAGCTTGTACAAATCCCTCTCATGTCAGTGCACTGATATTATTTGTTTCATATTTCTCTCTTCTACTAGATTAGGACCTGAGAAAGTGGAGACTGTGTGCTCATCACTGCATTCTCACTGTCTAGCACTGTCAGTATCTGACTCCCAAGTGATGCTTAATAATGTTTGTAGAGTGAAGGAATGGGGAAGATCGTGTGGAAAGCCTTCAGCCATTCCTCTCTGCCAGCCTGAAGCCCCAGGGGATCTGGTGGAGGGCTACTTGGCCAGAGTTTTTCTGCCAACTGTGTAGGATCCCTGATCGAATCAATGCTGATCTTTAATAGACTTTCCCAGAATCTCAAAGCTTAGAAGAGTCACATGGGAGAAACTGTTGTGTTTTCACCAAATGCTGGTTCCTTTTCCCCATAGGGACACAGCTAGATGACATTTCTCAGCCTCCCTTGGGTACCCAGGAGAAGAATTGGCCCTTGAGAAACCTTCTGCACAATATTTCCACCCCTTTTTCCCCATCTCTTGGCTGAATACAGAATAGAGTGAGGCCCTAGAACATCCATGTGGAGTAGAGCTCTCATCTCCCCATATGATCTGTCTTGAACTCTGGACAGATGCAGAAATACACTTTTATCGTGTTTACATAATGAGGTGGCAGGGTTTTTTGTTACAAAAGTTAGTCTACCTTGACCAATATGAGCCATCAGCGAAAGTCAGCTCCCTTTACAGGCTGTTTCTGTGGACAGTTGTCTTATGTGCTGGATACTGAGGACCCAGAGATGGTAATACACAGTCCCTGCCCTGTCAAGGAACTCAATCTTGAGACAAAGAGACAAATAATATCACTTCAAAGGGAAAGTATATAAAATCCTGTCAGATCTTCCTTCTAAAAGCTGTCAAATCTACCTTTGATTCTCTATTTATTTGCTTCAGAGAATCCTGTATAATTGATCACTTTCCTCATATATATACTTATACACAATACAGTTTATAAAGCTCAAACTATGTGTTGGGTGGTTCATCTGGAGCCAGTACCACAGACCTAAGCTGCTCTTTGCTGGATCAGGGCTTCCCTGTCTGACAGAGCAGTTAACCCAGCCTAATCTTCACTATGTCTCTGCTTTATTTATTTTCCATCAGCCTCGTTTTGTCAAATCCAATTGTCACTTGTCAGTTCCCACTTATTCAAACTCTCAGCCATGTTTGACATAAACATTTCCTCCTTCTTCACATTTCTTTCCTCAGATTCTGGCACACACACCCTCTTGGGATTTTTTTCTTATTCCACTGGTTACTTTTTCTCAATCTCCTTTGCTGGATCCTCCATTTCCTAACCTCTGAATGTCTGGGGGCGCTGGAGCTCAGTATCTTGAACTTTTGTTCTTTTGTCTCTGAACACTCTCCCTCCCTAAGGAAACTCATCCAACCCCAGGATTTTAATTACTACATGTGCACACATAACTCCCAAGTCTCCAGCTCCAGCAACTTCCAGACTCATTCACCCAATTGACTATATGACTTAAGTCCAAAAGATAATTTTTAATTCTCTCCCAGAAATTCCCTATCATTCACCCATTTGCTTTGGCCAAAATCCCAAGCAGAGCCTACCAAATGGACCTATCATCAAGTCTTTTTCAACTCTTCCTTCAAAACATATCTCTTATTCAACAATCGCTTTTCACTGTCTCCATCAGAGCCACCAGGATATCATGCCTGGCTTCCTTGCTTCCCATCTTGCCTCTGTATAGTCTCTATAGTCTATTCTCAAGACAGAAGCAGCCAAGCTGATCTTAAAAACACGTAAATCAGATGCCGTCACTCTCCACCTCTAAAGTCCCCAGTTTTTTCCTATGACACTTAAAATAAATCCAGAGACATCATCATGGTTTGGAACACTTTCCATCATGTGACCCCTGCTTATCTCTTGCACCACACCTCCTATCATCTTTAGGCCCAATCACATTGCTCTTTCCAGGCACATGGATTTTCTTCCAGTTCCTCAAACACTCTGGATCTTTCACACCTTGGGATTGTTGTATCTGCTCCCCACTCTCCCTGGAACAGGGAAAGCCCCGGGTGTTAACATTTGTATTCCTTCCTATTATTGTGTCCTGTCTTAAATGTCATCTCCTGAGAAGGACCCTCCTAGATCTGCCTCTCATATTAAGTCTTCCCCCTTCATTCTCTATCCCTTTGTTTAGTTAGTTTCCTTCATGGCTTAGCATAAACACTTAGTAAATATATATTGCATAAACGAGGCCGTAACAAGAGAAAAACAATACATTACAAAGGACTATCTGAATCAGAGCAATGCAGGGAGAGTAGATGATGGAGTTGAAGACGACTTAGAAGGAAGAACTGACAGGATTGACTAGCTGATTAGAATACAGTGATAAGGAAAGAGGGCTCCTGCATGATTGAAGTTCTTTCTTGGGCAATTGTGTAGACAATGATATCATAATACAAATACCAGAGAAGGAAAAAAACTAAGTGTAAGTTGGAGGAGTTGGGAGAATATTGAATTTAACTTGGTCTGAGCTGCCGTGGGACAATCCAGATAGAGAAATTTTAGGGTTCTGGTGGAAATGGAACTTTGGAAAGACATTGAGATATGAATGTGGGAGTACTCATGTAGGATTCTCAAGGTGTAATGTAGAGTGACACGTGTATTTCACTACAGAGTGACAAGTGGATCCAAGAATCCCTGGGGAACATGTACATTTAGCAGACAGACAGGGAAGAAGTATCAGCATCTCTTGAGTCAGAATTAATCAGTTGAGTGACCTTGAACAAGTTACTTGAAATTACTGGGCCTTCTTCATGTTAAGGATAAGGAATCAGAGTAGATCTATTCCAAATTTGGAATGTGGGACCAGATTCCCTGAGTTTTTGTCTTAGTGTCACCACCTCCTGGATGTATGATTTAGTGCAAGGTTTTTACTCTTTTTGTGGATTAATTTACTCCATTGTACATGGACATCATAATGGCACCTACTTCTTACGGCTGATGTGAGGATTACTAAATAAGAGAATATACATAAAGCACTCAGACCTGTGCTTGGGCATGGTGGTAGCTGCTCAATAAATGTTGGCTATTAAAAATGACAATTTACAAGATTTAACTTAGACCTCCTTTCTAGGGTTCTTCATGGGGGAACAAATTATGAGGTGGTCTCTCTGCTCTGAGGAGAGAGGGGCTCAGGTGAACAGAGTTGCCAGGTCTCCTCTAAGATGCACGTAACATACTTGAGACTGAATGTCATTTAAATGGAGGCTTTCTAGTTGTATCCTTAGGTTTTTGGTAATGAAAATGTTGAGGAGTAGAAAAATCCAAGAAAAAAAGTGTGTGGGGAGGGCTTTAAGAAGGAGAAAGATAGAAATAAGCCTAAACTGCTGGAAAGAAAAAGGTGAAGATGCTCAACTGGGATGAGGTAGCACTTGGTCATGATGCTGTGTGGATCTTCTCCGGGTCTCCGTCCATCGCCCACCCAACCAGGCCACTATTTGGAGCTGGAAGATGGAGAAAGAACACTAAGATATTTTTTTAAGGAGTCCTCTGCCTGAGACCATAGTAATGAGACAGCCATTCACCAGCATAGGAGCAGGCTTTTCTCCGCTCTGCAACAGGAAAAGGAGAGATGAGCACTCCCTTGCAACAGCCAGACATTTCTTAGCCTTTTCTGTGCCCTGGTTGCCTTCCCATCCCCTCCTTGGTGCCTGCTTCACTCATGTCCAGGACTTGTCTGGCTGTGTCTCCTCAGCTTCTTCACAAGGATGTGTCCAGAGAGAAGGAGGCCAGAGGAAATGGACTCTTCTATTTAACCTTCCTGGTTTCTGACCATGGGTTTGGACTCTATTGGGAGCTCTTTACTCAACTCTTCTCATTTCCTAAATTAGAAGGATTTGTGCTTCAGTATCTGAAAAACACCAACATACGAAAACTCATGTGAAGGCTGTCATTACATGGGACACAGCCCTAGACACAGGACAGAACTATGCTATATTTACCCTTCTCTTTTTTTCAGTGATCGCGATCCACTCATTTCTCTGGTCAGGAACTCGATTCCATCTTCTCTTTTATCTTTTCCAAGACCTAGTGCAGTGTCCTGCATGCAGTAAGTGTGGCCAACTGCCTGGAAATATGTCTCTTTTATTCATTTAGCCTCAGTGGGAAGCATCTATTTCTCATGCTTAATATGTCACCTCTTGCTGCCATTAGGAACTCTCAGGAACAAAGATGGTTTTTATAGCTTTATTTGGGGAGCTGCTCATGTGTTTTAGGAACTATGGTTTTATGGCTACTAGCTCACATTTTTTTCCTCTATCTCCATACATTGTTATCCATGACTCATTAGCCACAAAATCCAGAGCCAGTAATTAACTACTCAATTTTTCTTCATCTGTAGTGTGGTGATAAAATCAACATTTGCTTCTTAAGTTATCTGGGGAGGACTTAGAATAGCACTCATGCATATGAACCCTCCATGAATGTCATTGTCCTCCATTTTGAAATGATCATTCATGACCCTTGCACTTGACTCCCAAATCTACCTCCCCAAGAGACAGCATCATCAGGTGGGTGTCATAGGGTTGGATTTTTAGCCATAAGGTGAAGGGGAACCTCTGAAAATTTCAGGATGAGAAAATGTATACTTTGAAAATAGCAGTAGGGCAGGTGAAGAGGGAGGTGGGAGGCAGGGGCACCATTTGCATTGTATGCTCTGGAATGATGCCTCCTGGGATTGCACAATGTAGCTTGTCCTTTTTTGGTGAGCCAGATGGAAGAGGCAGGGAGACCAAGTAGAAAGCTGCTGTAATACTCCAGGGAAAAAATGACAAGAGCTTGAAGCAAGTCCGTTGCCTTGGGGTCAGAAAAGAGAGTAGTAGATTTGATTACTACTATTAATAATAGCTAATACTTATATAGAAACTGTTATGAGCTTGGCATTGTGCTTAGGGCTTTACATGTATTAACAACACAACAGGTAGATCCTCTTACTTCTCACATTTTATACATGAGGAAGCTGAGGTCCAGGGAGGTTCAATAACTCACCAAAGGTCACACAAGTGCTTACTGGCCGAGCTGGGACTTGAGTTTAGGCAGGCTGGCTCCAGAGTCTGTGTTCTAACCACTAAGCTGCACTACTTTAAAGGAAGTGCAATTAATAGGACTTCACTGTTAGTCAGATGAGTAGGTGAGAGAGAGTGAGAGGAGTTGAAAATGACAATCAGATGGTGTCACTCACTCAGATAAAGAGGGAGGACAGGGTTGGTGGGAGTTCAGTTTTGGTTACACTGAAAGTGAAATGCCTTCATGGCCTCTAATTGGAGGTGTCTAGTGGGCACTGGGCTCAGGGCATGGGTGGGGTTAAAGCCAGAAATTCTGGGGCTGGTGGTGGAGGGGTGGTAAGCTTACAGGGTAGAGCCCTGGAAATGGATTGGCTTCTGCAGGGAATGTGTGTAGTATGAAAACAGAGCCCAGCACTGAAGCTTGAGGAATATTAGCAGTTATGGAGCAAGAGGAGCAAGAATTCTGAGAAGGAGCTCCCCTGGAGTAGAGAAAGGACCAGGAGGGGATCCTGGGAATTGATAAAGCCAAATTAAGGAGGAAGACCTACTCAGGGAGGTCCATGAAGAAAGGATAGAGAAATGCATAAGTGACTGGGAGGCCGTTAGTGACTGGCAGGAACAATTTATATGGTGTGGTAGAGGAGAGATCAGTCATCACAGCATATAAGTGGAGGCCGTTCGTGTGTTCTTTTTGCTCGTAACTTGCTTGTGTGGAAGTAGATCCCTGGGGAGAAGCGAGGAGAAGCATATTGCCCAGGGAAGAGGGAAGGAAGGAGCTGGTAGAGATGGAAGAAGCTTGTATTCATTCTAGCCTGTTGTGTGGCTGAAGAATCCAGCCCTGATCACTTCCACTTCGCCCCTAGGTATTAGCCATTCTCTTCTCTCAAACGGATCCTTGCGGCACCTCCTGGCTGGCTTTCAGGTTTCCATCTTGCCATCTCTCCCCATAGTGTGGTTTCAGTTTAGCATCTGAAGTAACTTCTTAAAACACTAGCCAGATCCAGTCCATCTTCTGCTCAAAACTTGTCAGTAGCTCCCTTCTCACAGACAAAGCCAAGGCCAGATGATAGTGATCAAGACCAAATCCCTCTGACACTGTCCCCTCCAATTCTCCTGGTCACTGCCTGTCCTCTAGCCACACCAGCCTCTTTCTACTCTTCACACAGGCCCCACATGCTTCTGCTTCTGGACTTAGGCGCTGCTGTTCTTTCTACTTGAAATGTTCTTCCCCCGGGTAGTCCTGTGACTTGGCCCCCTACATCATCACCACCCTATTTTAAATTGCAACTTCTGATGCCATATTCCTTACTCCAATTTATTTATCTCCTCAGCACTTATCATCACGTGCCACACCATATATTTTACCATTTATTTAGTTTTATGTCTGTCTCCCTCCACTAGACAGGAGAGATGTATGCAGTTGACAAATGCAGAATTTCTGTTTTGTTCACTTCTGTGCCCCAGGCACCTAGAATAGTAACTGGCATGTATTTAGTGCTCATGGATCTTTATTGAGTTAATGAATGAATGGGCTGAATAGAGAAGCCCTGAGGGAAGCTGGAGAGTGAGGGTCCAAGATGACGGTGAAGAAATAGCCTCAGATGGGGGAAAGGACATGTGCTCTGTTGAAATCAGAGCAAACAGATCAGGAAGGTCAGGTGCAAGTGGTGGGGCAGGAAGTTTTGGACCTCCTTATTCTATCTTCTCTCTGAGGTGGGGAGTTGCATCACCATCAGAGCTGTGGGGAAAGGATGTGGTGATGAGGATAATGGCTAAAGTTCGCTGATCACAGCCATGTGCTACATCCTTACTGGGTGCTCTCCACACCTTATCTCATTACCGAACATTGATCCGAGTGGTGGGTATAATTAATTCAATTTCTAGGTGAGGATAATAGAGTTTCAGAGAGGTGAGGTTACCTTTTTTCCTTTTTCCCAGGAGGTAGGATAAACAGGAGCTTGCAAGGGTGTTGAACAGGCAGAGGAAATGGACACAGCGGTGTGAAACTAAGTGATGCATTTGGGGCACTGCAGGTAGTGTGGTCAGGCCAGTGCAGGGCAGCACATGGCAGGGCCTGTCCAAGGATGGAGCAGACACAGGGAAACTGGATCACTGAGTGCCTATAATGCAAGGATAATACATCCAGGGATTGGACTTTATCTTTTAGGGTATTGTTTCTTCAGTTGAGTTATAAAAGAAACTTTCTTAGACAAAAACTAATTTCTAGAATCCATCTGAAAACATATCTTCAACCACTGAGAGAGCCACTTTGAAACTGTAGCACTGAAAGTTAAAATCTGACAGTAGGGAGTTCATTTGTCACTGATGTGATTATAAATATATCAGCGAGCCTAGCAACTGGAACCACTCAGAGATAATTGATTAAAGGAAGTTATCCAGGTGATACAGAGTCTGCTTACGTTGCGTTTGTTTAGATTAAAAATGACATTAAGGACCAGAAAGGCGGTGTAGTGTTGTGGTTAAGTTCACGTGCTTCACTTCAGCCCTCCAGTGTTCACAGATTGGATCCCAGGTGTAGACCTAGCACCATTCATAGGCCATGCTGTGGTGGCATCCCACATAATGTAGAGGAAGATTAGCACAGATGTTGGCTCAGGGACAATCCTCCTCAAACACACATATATGAAAATGACATTAAGACCATTTTTCAAAAATTTTTGAAAATTATTTTAGAATTTACAAATCTCCAAATTATCCCCCACTCCCCTAACACTACAGAAGGCAATGAGAAGTCACAGGAGGTTTGGGAACTTAGAGAAATGTAACTCGATGTCTGTTTTAGGAAGTTTACTCTGAAACTCTAGACTGTGATCAATACTGTAATAACTTTGTGGGGGTTTTTAGATTCTATTTTTTGGTGAGGAAGATTGTCTCTGAGCTAACATCCATTGCCAATCTTCATTTTCCTGAGGAAGATCTGCCTTGAGCTAACATCTCTGCCCATCTTCCTCTATTTTGTATGTGGGACGCTGGCACAGCATGGATTGATGAGTGATGTGCAAGTCTGGGCCCAGGATCTGAACCCGCAAACCCTGGGCTGCTGAAATGGAGCATATGAACCCAACCATACCCAGCTGGCTGACCTCTGTAACAAATATTAAAGAGCAATATGTTGCTTATTATGGCTGTTTTCCAGATTTCTTTTCTGTTTCCTGATATTTATTTAAACTAAAAGCCTTAAGAGATAAAAGACAGCAGTATCTCTCGGAGGAAGGGAAACAGAAACCAAAGAGTTACAGTGGTTTGTTGGTGTCAACTGTGAAGAGAAGGGCTATGGGAAACTGAGTCCCAGGGATCTGTGATAACAGAATAGAGAAAAATTGGGAGGTATTGTCTATGCTGAGAAGGAATCCTGGACTAAGCAGTAGAAAGGACTTTCTCTGAGGGGTTAGGAGAGAAAGGAGCCCACCTGGGTGGGTGGGGGCAGCCTTGAGGAATCAAGGGTGCACAGGAGGAAGAGCAGGTGGACAGGAAAGGACATGGAGTTCAGTTTTAGACGCAGGCTTTAAAACCCTTTGGGACATCCATGAGGTGTGACCAAGAGATGTTGGGATAATATGGGTTAAGTCCAGATTGTGTAGGAGTGAACAAGGCCTCGAGGGAAAGAGTAAAAATAAATGAACCTGTTAAATGATTCAGATTAAGTCTTAGGTTAAAAACAAAAATTCCAATTTACTCACCATCCACTTTCTTGCCTTTTCTCCAGCCTCAAGTAGAACAAAAAAAACTCAGGACATAACTGGCACATGAGAAGGTCTTAAATAGTACACAGAGATGGAGTAAGCACAGAACTTACTGAGTTCTCTTTGGAGTTTCTCTGCAAAAGGAGAAGTTAATCAGTACCATCCATAGCAAAGGAGGCAGGTCTACTGGGCAAAAGGGTCTCTAGGAGACTCCTTCCTGGATTAGGTGCAGTGAGTACTGGTAGCTGTCCCAGAACTAGGAAGACTAGGGCACAGTCAGGGTCACAGGTGGGGAAGGAAATGGAGCAGAATTGTTGGTGTTGAATGATGAAACACTACATGAAAAATCTCAATGAAAACTTTTGCTGATGTTCTTGATCCTTGTCCTCTCCCTTCCCTCTGTACAACCCCGTCTTCCACAATCTTCTTTGGACCTCACTGTCTTGGTCTTCTGATTGCTTTACCTTTGGTCTGGCATTCTCACTCTTTCTTCCAGAGAAGTTTCCAGATGAACCCCATTGCATCCACCAGGAGAAGATCCAGAAGAAGGAAGAGTGAAGTGTGAGCTTCTGCCCAAGGAAAGTCCTTGAGGAATATTGTTCCTCAGCTGGAATTGCTGAGCACTATTCCTGCAGAGAAAAGCAGGAAAGGGCCAAAGACAGTGTGGCACTTTGGCGCACAGAGGATGCTTCAAGGACTCTCCAAGATTCCTGGTCCAGCCCAATGCCACGGAGGGACATGGATGGGACAGTTACTCCTGCCTTACCCTATTTTCTCCCACTGGATGGTGACAAAGCCAAGAAATCTTGTGAGTCATTGTAGAAAACAAAAAATCAAAAATCCCTCTGGGAACTTAAATCAGGAAGCCACAAATAACCCCTGAAATATGAAACTGAGATCTGGAGGAATGGGTGGACACTGTTCCCTTTTCCTCAAATCATGGGAGGAAGAGTTTTTCACTGAAAATCATCTTGAACATGGGAGCCCCTCAAGTTACATTAAATTGTTAATTTTTGTCAGGGGAGGGACAACAGAATAAGAAGCCCTGAGGACTAGTCCCATCTCCTCTGCAAACTCCTCATGTAGCTTCTGTCAAGTCATCCAAAGTCCCTCTCTCTTAATTTTCTACCTATAAAACAGAGAGTTTGATCATGTTACCTGTGCTATTGACTGTGCTATTGACAGCGAGAAAACTGTGAGAAGAGAACTTGACCATTTAGATGAACTTTTATGCATGTATTTCTTGTGAATTCTCCTCTGCACTCAGTAGACAATGGTCATTTTGTAAGCATCCCATAAATACTGCTAAGTTGAAAAAATGAGAGTGTAAATCTTTTGTTTGCCTCTCAGGAAAAGGATTCCACATGATGAGAAAGCCTTTTCAAGTGTTGCAAAATCAGTGAAATATCCTATGTATAGAAAAAGTAAATTAACAAAATAAAAACTACCCTTACAGCCAGAACAGAGTCATAAATGGACAGAAATGCAACAATCTAGGGCCAATGCATACCTAACCTGCTTTATTTTGTCCCTAACATCATGTGTAATCAATTTATATTTCTCTTTATTTATTATCCGTCTCCCTGCTCTTGAATGTAAGCTTCACAGGGGCAGAAATTTTTGTTTGCTTTGTCTTCTGCTGGATTCCCAAAACCTAAAACAGAAGGTAAGTAGGATTGCCAAATATAATACATTGTATTTATATTTGCTAAATGAGGCAATCTTAAGCACAGAGGGCTCTTGGTAAATATTAGTGGAATGAATGAATACTGTTTTCCACTTGGAGCTTGAATTTGGAAATAGACAAGCCAAGCAAAGCTCAGGCAAAGGGAACAAGATGAGCGGGGTTGAGGTTATAAGCAGAGACCCCTGTCTATTTGCTGTGAGACAGACACTGTGCTGAGTGCAGAGGTTGGGTAGGAGGAGTAAAGAAAAGAATCAGAGAGAGCCCTTCCTTCAAGGAGCCCTCTGACCTCACACTCACACCCTCCTGTCTCCTTCAACCACACCCGTCTGGCAATCTCCCCACAGCCTTTTCTCAGATACTCACATTTCCCTGCTCCTCTGACTGACTCAGTCTTTGGATCACTTTGATTCAGGCTCTGGGCTGGGCCAGGGCTTCAGTCAGGACCCTCCTCTGCCTCCAGTATCTCAAAGTGGAATACTGTCAGAGGCAGGGGAGTGTGCAGGGGTTGGATATTGCTATTAGTAGGGCTCTCCTGAGGACTTCATGTAGATTTGTGTCTGGCCTGGGTGCCACATGTCCATGCCTGCCCCCAGTGCTGAAACAGATGATGACAGGGAATCACATATCGTCCTTCTTTCAATAGCCACAGCTCAGCACAGAATAACTGAGGCTAAGCAGGCTAAATCCCAGGTGTCTTTTCCTGCCCGAGGAGGGGATTTCTGATGACACAGGATACCCCTTCCTCAGAACTTCCTTCCATGATCACAGATGCTGTGACTGCATATAGGCTGGCTCCATGTATAACCAAGGATGCAGCCACAGCTGGGATGACCCCTCCCTTGGCATCTCTCCACTGCATTTGGGGCTGAGTAAACCAGCTGGTCAACATACACTCCAGATGGATCCCTCCATCCTCATAACCCTTCATTTCAATGAGAAGATCAGAACCCAGTGCTTCGGAAGGACAAATGAGCCTGAATTCTTTGGAGCCTCCTGTATGGATGAGAATCTCAACAGAGATCAGTGGCAGACTCACATTAGACTATTCAAGGGTGGTTTCATTAAGGAGCTGTTTCCAAAAGCATGGTGATGCTGAGGGGAAAACTACATGGGATAGAGTAATACTCCACAGCCAAGAACAGTGGAACTGTTACCACCCACCCAAAAGCCCAAAGGCAAGTGGAGAGGAAGCCATTTCAAAGACCTAAAAGAAGAGAGTGCTGTAGAGAGGGCTTTCTTGAGAGGAGCTGTGATCCTCAAGAAGGGAATGCAGCCAGCTAGAGGTGATTCTGCAAGGGGAAAGCCAGGGGGATATGTACCTTGACCCCTCTCTCCTCTCTCCTTCCATGCATCTTCTGCTATGTCTCCCCAGTGACCAAATCCAGGCAGAAGCCACAGGGCAAGAGAGAACCCTGGGGACAAAAAGAAAAACAACCTAGACTCTGTGTTCTCCTGTTGAAAATAGGCAATTTCACGGAACATCAACATCAGACAAGGGCTCTTTGTCACTGTGATGAGTCAAGACAAAAACAAGACCAATTAACAATCATGCTTGAATAACAAGAAAAACAAGAACACAGTCCAAACTACAGTCACGTTCAAACATTTCCCTATTCTGGCTATGAGTGACTACTGCTCCTTGACCAATTACAGCTTTAGCCTCATTCTAGTCCTCCTCCTAGTTAAGGCTTATTGATGCCCAGCCATAGCATCACAACCCCCCAACCTTCCTGACAGCATCCAATACAGAGCAAAGCCACACTTCTGTAAACCCTCCCCTAACTCCCCTAACAAAAGTCCACATTCTACACCATGCTTCTCTAACACCCCCTTACTGTGACAGCCCATGGTTTCCACATGGTGTACATTCTCCTTCCTTGCAAAAACTAATAAACACAAATTGGTCAATACCAGGTGTGTTCCTGGAGGTCTTTGTTTGGAGAACATTAGCAGCACAGATGCTGTCCTACAGGACAGCCTCCCAGGGCCCACAACAGTGTGCACTGGAGGGGCCACAGAAGCGATCTGAAACACAACTGAACCCAAACAACTGCATGCCATCTCTGAAAAGATATTTCCTTATCCTTCATATCCCCGACCACCTACTTCCCTGCAAAGACACTGGTGGCCAAGATGAGGGCATTCACCCCAGGGCCCACTCAGGGTGAAATACAGTCACTAGTGTGGTGATTCGTGATCCTCCTCTACCAAAATGTCTCCTTGGGAGTCGTTTAACCTTTGGGTTCTAACATGGAAAATCACCCAGAAAAATATGTAATGTTAAATGTATGTACATTTAACATAAATGTTATGTTTGTGGTGTTATATGTATGTATACTAGCCATACATAGCCTCAGGAAATCCTCGGCTCTACTGTCCAAAGATGGTCAGAATCTTTCCCTTTTCCACACTTCCCCTGCTAGATCAGGTCAAAGCCTCCACCACCACACTCTGATTAATGCAGGACCATCCTCTCTGAGTCCCCTGATTCCACCTGTGTCAACTCTAGTCCATGCTCAACATAATGGTCAGAACGTTCCTTGAATCACATCACATCACTCCTCTGCTCAGCACCTTTCAGTAGCCCCTAGTTCACTCAGAGTAGATGCTGAAGTCCTCACCACGGCCCACATGGCCCTCTGGGACCTGTACGTCTCACTTCTCCCCTATTCTCCTCATCTGCTACAACCCCACTTCCCTTCTTGCTGACCCTTGAACAGGCCGGCACAGAGAGCCTCAGCCCTGTCTCTTCCATCTCCCTGGAACCTTCTCCCACAGATATCCACAAGACTCACTCTATCACCTCCTTCAAGTCTTTCATCTAAAGTCAGTTCCTCCATGAGACCTTCTCTGACCAAAGGATTATGGCAAACTGCTCCAATCCCCCTGGGCCTGCTCTCTTTTCCCCAATGAATTTTCACTATCCAACATATCCTGTGTTTATTGTCTGCCTCCACCTGCTCAAATGGAAGCTCCAAAAAGCAAGAATATGGGTCTACTTTGTTAACTGCTGTGCAACAAAACTTTACAACATGAAACCCTCAGTAAATATTTGTTGAATGAGAGAATGCATGAGGGAGTAACATATTATCCTATCAATACTTACTAGCATTTTAAATTGGTTTAGATGATCATATTAATTGGTTGTCATCCAACAGGAGGGGAAGTGGAGAGTTGTGAAGACAAGCATCTGCCTTGTTAACGATGTGCTCTTTTGGTCTGTCTTAGAGAAAGAGCCCACTTTCCTGTGATTCCACTGGGACTTGCCCATACTAATGTATTTATTACTATTTTTTGATGAAGTTGTTTCATGTAGCCAGCATGCCCTGGATATGCACGTAAGAGTGTTACAACTCAATGTGCCTCAACACACTTGTTTACAATTGTCCTTCGGAGGAGAAACATCCCTGGGGAGGAAATTATTCCTTTCCTATCTTCCCTTGCCCAGATGTTCACCAATATTTCTTGGAAGATACTCCCTGGGCTCACCAGCAATGGATAAGTTCCCTGATCTTAGTCTTTCCACTGCTAGAGAAGTGCTTTTAGAAGCAGAGATATAAGAGGGGCATTTGCAAAGAAGGGACAAATATGTCAAGCTAGGAGCACACAGCAGCCCAACAAACCTCATGCCTCTACAAACTACTGAGGTTCTCTAGCTCAGAGGAAAGGCTCCTGCAACTCCCAACTCCCTGCCCAGAGCTCACAACCGTATCTTGGCTCAGAAAAACACCTCCACCATCTTTTAGGCATAGTCTGAGGAATGACTGTGAACCTTTCTGATAATGGAAAGTGGGGCTTTTGACAGCTGGCAAGGCTTGATTCTAGCCGGAGTTCTAGCTTGGCTTCCATCCTAACCACCTCAGAATTGGCTGCATACCTAGACAGTGGCCAGCCTGAGAGCAGGCCTAGGTGGATTACTCAGAGATGAGACTGAGACCTCTGGACCTAACCCCTCCCTTCTCCCTTGGTCTTCTTCCATCATGTATCCTCTCCTTCCATGAAGATGTCAGGTACAATGGAGAGCCGATAAATGACATAAGGGTGTGCCCATCAGGGAAGCTACACTGTGGACTCCTGTATGCCCGAACCCATGGCCATCAGTAAGTTCAAATCACACACCCATGAGACTTTGGTTAAGATTCAGGCAGTTTCCTGGCAGAGGCTCTGGCGTCAGTCAGAGCCTAAACCCATCACTTAGTCACAAGGTTAGTGAATGGGAAACCTAGGAATGAGACCAAGTCTCACTCATTTTACTTTCGTTCATTCAACAAACATTTAGAGAGTACTCACTATGTGCCATACCCAGTATGTGTTATGTGTAGGAACAAAAAGTGTGTGTGGACTAGGTAATGACACTCTGATTCACAAGCTTTGTGATCTTGGTGATGTGCCACAAACTATTTGAACTCCAGTCACTGATGAAAGAAGGTGAAATATGAACTTCAGAACGTGCATAATTGACAGAACAATTCCACTTCCAGATATCAAGTCCAGCAAAGTGCTTGCTTGGGTCCAGAGAAAAGCATGTGTAAGGATGACACTGCAGCATTATTTTTAAAGCCCCAAAATAGATAAACAGCCTAATTGGCCAGCAGTAGGAGACTGGTTAGTTAGATAATGGCTCATCTCAATGAAGGAATTCAATATGGCAGTTGAGACTAGTTTACAGTCAGATAACCCAGATACTCAACACATATTAAGGGAACAAAAAGCACATTGCAGAACAATACTGATGATTCTATTAAAAAACACAAACAAAGCTATAAATTTGTACATACATGTTTGTAGATATGTGTAATCGCTTTAAGAGAGGTCTAAAAGGGTACATGCTACGTTGAGTTTTGGGGGATTGAGTAAAAGATACTTTTGTCCTTTGTGCCCTCTACTTTGAAAGTCATTTGAACGATATAAATTTGAAAAATTTTCATGTTTAACTTGACAATTAAAAATTGCTACAAGTAATTACAGCAACTGCAACATATTAGTTGTTCAGAAAATACCAACTCCTCCAAAACAAACCAGCGTGAGGCCCCAGTCATAGTACCTGTAAGTTCGGGAACTGCCAGGGGACAAGGGAACAGAAGTCTGAGCAGCCGACACTCCTGCAGACCCTTGTCTGAAACCTGGGCACAACCTAAGACAAAATACTGCCTTTCAGTACATCCTCTGCCTTTCAATTTCTTTGTTGTCCTCAGGTGGAGATTATGGTTAAACCTATTTTTAAGGAGATTTATTGTTTTTTGCTCCCAATTATAGACAATCTTAAAATAGAGAAAAATATAATAGAATAAAATTTAAATAAGCAGTGATGGTAATCCTATACCTCACTTCATGGGAATGTACTTACTTCTGGAAGTGTTTTGGCCATATATATCAAACCTCTTGGAAAGCTTTCATCCTATGATCTAAAAATATTATGTGTAGGAATTACTCTTAAAGAAAAGAAATTAGGTGCTAAGACAATGGTTTATGTTTAAAGCTGTTGATCATCATAAAATCTTCAATAGCAAAGTCTAGATACAATTTAAATATCCAAAGTGGGTCCAATTTTGTTACAATTATAGTAAAAAACTCTTTATTAAACACATCTTTCCCAATGACTGTACGGAAATCCCTTTATGATTGGACAATGTGCTGTTTATCCATCCTCCAACTGTAGATATGTATATGTAAGTTGTATATGTAGGTTGGTTAAGTGTTTTTATGTGACAAATAATTCTGTAATGAACATCCTTACATATAAATCTTTAAGCACCTCTTTTTAGAATCTCTTAGGATACATTCCCAGAGATGACCAGGAGAGATTGTAAGAGTCCTTTACTCCTTTCTGACCACAGTAAGTTCCTAAGAGAATGCAGTTGGCAAGTTTCTTTATTCAGGTTGTCTCCCTCCCACCAAATTTCCCAATGCAGGTCCTTACCTTTTACACTGCCCCCTGCCCCCACCACCCATTCCCTCACCACAAACATAAGCACCAAAACCCTTTCTCTGTGTGAGGACTTCCCTGTACCCATTCTCAGCTTTTTAGCCTCTCTCCTTCCAGGGCCTGTGGCCCTGGCTTTTACCAACTTCCCCCACTTACCCCCTGGCATTTCCATCTGAAGACCACAGCCGACAGAATGAAGGGAATCAGTAGTTCTCCATTATAGCTACCATTGGCTCTCAAAGAAAGGGAAAAGAAGCAAAGGCTACTCACTGTGAGAAATAGTAACAGAGTCTTTCTTTGGGAGAATTAGTTTTTTGATTGTCTCAGCGGGGGCAGTTGCTGGGAGACACCAGTGGGGAAGGATAGAATGAAAACTGAAACTATATTGGATTGTACACAAAGAAGAAAACCTCCAGCCTTCATGCCTACACTATTTGCGTCTCTCTGTGTTTACTCGTTTGAATCATTCATGTGTATGTTTGTGTATAATCAGTATTTCATTATATAAACCTATTTTGTGACTTTTATATCATAAAAGATTTATCAGCAGAGCTAAGCGGAAAAAATACAAGATTTTAATGTGTGAGGAGAAGAAGATGTGCATTAATTAAAATGTTTCCGTGGCTGTTTGCTAACATCTGTGTAGGTGGGCACATGGAGGAAGACATCTTTTACAACAGAGCCAAATGGAAGTATGAATGGAAAGAAAACTAGACCTACTCTACCTTTTCAGTACCTCTCAAACTCAAGTCTCAGATCCATGACCACATCATGTAATTTTCAGGTTTCCAGAGGCAATGCTACCAGTCACTGATGGACATCTCTTACATTTTCAGAACATTCTTATTTGGAGTGTTGCTGAGCAGCGTCCTTCACCCTCTGTGCCTTGTTTGTGCTACATGTGTATTTTCACATGTATTTGCTTCTACTCTGCCTGCAGGAGTCTGTATTCTCTGAGGTTAGACTCTGGATAGGCTGTGAATGCTGTTTCTATAAGGTGTCTTTGGGACAAACTGGTTCTACCTGTGGCCTAGAGCCTCCCAAGATACTTATTTACATCTCAAGGTAATGGTGAACGCTCTTAGGGCTTTGTTGTGACCTTGGCTGATAGAATTTGATTATATTCTAACTATTTGTATTTAGGCTCTGCTGTAGACATGCCTAGTTGCTTGTGCCATATCTTTCCCCCTCTTCTTCTTAGTAACCAAACCTGGTTTTCAGGGGGTCCTGCACTGTGCCCACCCCCTTTGTAGGTAGGAGAGACCAAGGGGCTAAGTTCCAGCCAAGGATTTTTAGGTGGAAGTTATTGGGTTGTGTTTCTCAAGGGAGGTGCATATATCCTACTTTCTTCCTTCCTTTTGCCTGGAACATGGTCTTTGGAGCTGGAGTGCAAAACACATCTTGCGACCATGAAGCAACCTTGAGAATAGAAGGAACATGCTGAGATGGCAGAAAATAAAGACAGAAGGAGTCTGTGGCATGGATGCTGCTCTGAGGTGCCAGGCCAGCTCTGGTCTGCTGCTCTCAGAATTCATTTTATATGAAAGGGAAACAACCCCTGTTTTTTTTAAGACATGGGTACATCTGGTCTCTGTTATCAGCAGTAAAATACACATCTTACCTCCTCGCCCCCCTCCATCAACACTTTATCATGAAATTTTTAAAAGATAGATCAAAATTAAAAGTATTTTTGGAATAACACCATATATATCTATCTAGAATCAACAGTGAACATTTTACTGTAATTATATTATTATAATGTATCCTTAGGTTTATTCACCTATTAATTCATATTTATTTATTTATGTCCATCCTTATTTATTTATTTCTTTGGTGTCTTTAAAGCAAGTTTCACACAAAATTCACTTTCCCTTGGAAACTTCAGCACACCTGTCAGGTAGAAGAATACAGTTCTGAAATACTTGGTTCAACAATGTTGTATTTGCAAGATAAATGTAGGAGTACCTTTCAGTTATATAATCTAAAATGATCAGCGGGGTATTTTTATCTGGGTATCTTTATCTCCTAAATACCTACTCACCCCCAATGATACTGACAATCTGTCCCCAGGTACCTGGCCACTACTGATAAGAGTTAGGCTCCCTCCAGGAGGCTGTGTAAGCAGAGGCTCCAGGACCGCCTCTCAGGAACAACTTGAGACAGGGACAAGCACTGCCTCAGGGCCCTTCTGTCCATTCCCTGGCATCTGCTGAGAGAAGTGCTCTATTCTCCTCTCTAACCCCAGGAAGGGAATCGATGTTCTGGAGGAACTATAAGATATAGGGCCTCACAAATCACTTGACGAAAAGCAGCAATAAAATCACTTGTGAAAAAAGTTGTGGGGCCAGCCTGGCACCATAGTGGTTAAGTTTGCGTGCTTCACTTTGGTGATCCAGGGTTCGTGGGTTTGGATCCCGGGTGCAAACCTACATACCACTCATGAAACCATGCTGTGGTGGCGTCCCACATACAGAATAAAGGAAGATTGGCACAGATGTTAGCTTAGTGACAATCTTCCTCAAGCAAAAAGAAGATTGGTAACAGATGTTAGCTAAGGGCCAAACTTCCTCACCAAAAAAATTAAATAAATAAAATAAATAAAGAAAGAAGATATAGAGATGGCCAACAGGCACATGAAAAGATGTTCAACATCACTACTTATTAGAGAAATGAAAATCAAAACTACAATTAGATATCACCTCACATGCATCAGAATGGCTATATTTAATAAGAAAAAAAATAACGTGTTGGAAAGGATGTGGAGAAAGGGGAACCCTCATACACTGTTCGTGGCAATGCAAACTGGTACAACCATGGTGGAAAACAGTATGGAGCTTTCTCAAGAAATTAAAGGTAGAAATACCATATGATCCAGCTATTCCACTGCTGGGTATTTACCCAAAGAACATGTAATCAATAATTCAAGAAGTTTTATGCACTCCTATGTTTATCACATTATTATTCACAATTGCCAAGATGTGAAGCAACCCCAAAGCCCATCAATGCATTAACGGATAAAGAACACATGTTGTATATACACAATGGAACACTACTCACTCATACAAAAGAAAATATTGTGCCATTTGCAAGAACATGGATGGACCTTGAGGGTATTATGTTAAGCGAAGTAAGTCAGACAGAGAAAGACAAACACCCCATGATTTCACTGGTGTGGAAGAAAAACAACTAAATACACAGAAAGGAGAACAAATAGTGGTTACTAGTGGAAAAGTGGGTTGGGGAAGGGCTAAAAGGTAAAGAGACACATATGTACGGCGACAGATAAAAAGTAGAGTATTGGTGCTGAATTAATTAATTAATTAGTTAATGTTAAAAAAAGACCCCAAAGAAGCACCTGAAAATGTAGCAGGTGAAATGTTCTTGGCAACCGACACAGAACAAAAAATTTTCTCTTAAAATATTGTATTAAAAAAAGATGAGACCCTTAAAAGCTATGCCTTTTTATCCAAGAACTATTTTGTTGCTGTATCCATAAATTTTGATATCATGGTTTTCTTGTTTTCAAGTAGTCTAACTACAGCTTTTCTGTCCTTTTCCATATTTGTTATTAAGGATAATTTATATTTATTTACTTACTTTGTTCCTTTTTCTGTATTCCAGAGAATTTGGCTTGTACAAATTCTTCTTTTGGGACTTTATTGAGCTTGTGACATTGTGTAATAATAACAGCTAATATTAAAAAAGGGTACTATTTAGAAATATTTTAAGAAGTTGTTTATATGCAGATTTTATTTAATTCTCACAATAATCCTATGATATAGGTATGATTGTTATCCTAATTATACAGATGAAGACACTGATGTTTAGAGAAATTGAATGACTTACCCAAGATTACACAGTTCTAAGAGCCACTCGTTAAGCCCAAGATAAAAGCCAAATTAAAGATCAGGCAAATTGGCAATGACCCAGGTTACCACGTTATAAAGGGGGATTTATTACTTTGCCATAGAAAAGTACCACACACTGGGAGGCTTAATCAATAGACAGATGTTGCCTCAAAGTTATGGAGGCTGGAAGTCTAAGATCAAGGTGTTTTCAGGATTGATTTCTTCTAAGAGATGTGAGAGAAGGCTGTGTTCCATGTTTCTCTCCTACGTTATGATGGTTTGTTGTCAATTTGGCATTCTTTGGCTTAGAGAAGCATCACCCTGATCTCTGCCTTCATCTTCACATGGCATTCTACCCTGTGCCTGTCTCTGTTTGCAAATCTGCCTTTTTTTATAAGAACACCAGTCATACTGGATTAGTGCCCACATTAATGGCTTCATCTTAACAAATTACATCTACAATGATCCTATTTCCAAATAAGGTCACATCCTGAGGTACTGGGGGTTAGGATTTGAAAATATAAACTTTGGGGGATACAATTCAGCACCTAACAAGCGGTAAATCCCCATAGAAATGAATCAAAAATCAGTTTTCAGGTCATTCAGGTTTCTGAACAGAGCTCCTTAAGTCACTGCTGCCCTGTAACTGGTACTGCTCTGAAGGAATAGACAGAGCTTCGAGAGGTCATAAAAAACAGATAAAACTCCTCGCCAGAGTTGAGATGTCTCTTCTATATTTTTCCTTGCGATAAACATAGGTAAGTCATTTGATGTGACTACGGGCAGTGCCACCATCTCTGAGATTAGCTAGGAACTTGTGCCTGATACTGTTTG
Source organism: Equus quagga (assembly GCF_021613505.1). Classification (NCBI taxonomy): domain Eukaryota; kingdom Metazoa; phylum Chordata; class Mammalia; order Perissodactyla; family Equidae; genus Equus; species Equus quagga. Next base: position 39,164,365 of record NC_060281.1, read on the forward strand.
CTGCAGCAGCTACAATTTTGAAACTAAATGAGGCAGAGTGCTGTTTATTGATAATAAATCATTTATTCTATAAAAATAAGTTTACACATTTCAAAAGTCCCTCCAAGAAATTATCCAGTCATAATATCATGTTTAAAGATGATACATGTTTAAAGGCAATACATACCCAAAGATATGCATGTCTATGTTCCCCAAAAACCATGTTCTGAAAAGTTCTTAATATCACCATTCCAAACAGGAAACAACTTGAATCTTGTCAACAGAATAATGGGTCAACAGTACGATAACTATCTCAAACATAATGATGAGCAAAAGAAGCCAGACATAAAAGAGTATACACTGTATGATCCTACTCATCTCAGTATCAAAACATGGACAAGCAGTTGTTGATGTCAGGGACATTTATCCTCAGGGGAGCTTGTGACTGGAAGGGACAAGATGAGACAGCTCTGGGGTACTGGTGTGGTTCTAGTTTTTGATCTGGTTACTGATTGCACGGAATGTTCAGTTTGTGAAAAAATATTGATCTACGACCTTATGACATAGATATTTTTAAGTGTATTATACTTTAATGAAAACTTAAAAATAAATGAGAATATTATATCTCTACAGAAGAAATAAAAAATAAAAATACAAAAAGTTAAAATGTGTAGGTAGGGAGTTCATTCGTCACTGACGGGATTATAAACATAGCAGTTGGCTTGGAAACTAGAAGCACTCAGCGATAATTTATTACAATGATGTTAACCATTGCCATATACAGTCTGCTTAGATTGTGTTTGTTTAGATTTAAAGTGACAGTAAGGCAAATTTTCAAAAAAATGTGGAAATTATTTTAGAAATTACAAATCTCCATAGCATCCCCCACTCCAGTAAGACTGCAGGAGCCAATGGGAAGTCACAGGAGGTTTGGGAACTCAGAGGAGTGTAATCAGATGTCTGTTTGAGGAACATGACTCTGAAAATTCAGAATATGATCAATTCTGTGGGATCCTTTTCATCTTCCATCCAATCCTTCCCCTGTCAACTTACATAAACAAAGCAAACACCCAGATCCAGGGTGGCTTAATGACTCTTTTCCTTAACATCCCCTACCACAGTGACAGCTGTGGACTTCTCTGACTAAACTTGTGACTGTTATTCCAACTCACTGCCAGTATTCTTCACACCCAACATTGCCTTCCCAATCATTGTAATGTGAAAACATATTTAACAACGTTGAGGATTATGGAGAAGAATAATGCCTCCCAAATCTATGTCACTTCCCATTCTTTAATCTGTTGACATTTTCTTCAATTGCATTAAAAGTGCTGTGCATATGTAGCTTTTGGCCCCTAAGACATAGACATAGAAACACACCTGCTCCTCTGTAAAGAATTCTTGAGCCTCCCATCACCATCTCACATTAAAACCAGGGAGTTCTCCTAAATGAAGATGATCACAGAAGAGGAGAGGAAGAATCTCTCCTTTATTCCTCCTAACTTTGCTCCTTCTTGGGAAAAGATCATGCTTCAGAATCCTGTTGTACCCTCTCTCTAAGACCCCAATAATAACACCCAGTAGTTATTCAGTGCTCCCCCTGCTCTAGGGGCTGTGTGCCTCCCCATGACTCAAGTGAGCCCCAGGGGGTGAGTTTTTGTTTATCCTTTATTGCAAGAAACCTGCCACAGAGGTATTATGATCCCAATTTTTGCAGGAAACAGGCTGGATCAAAGTACTGGGCTAGTGAGCTGCAAAGCCAGGGTTGAACCTGGCTCTGTCTGACTGTGAAGCCTGACCTCTGAACTTTTTCTGTCGTTCATCAGACCCTCCCCTCATTGCTTTGCCCTGTTTTGATCCTCAGCTAAGACTGGCACAGGCCGCTGGTGACCACAGCCAGCCAATGAGAGCAGGAGAGAAAAGTGTCAGCCAGCTGAGAACACATAACAGTGCAAAGGTCCTTGGCCAAAGCACAGGAGGTCTCTGTCCTGCCCGCTGAGTTTACTTGCCCAAAGAGTAACATGAAAGGGATGATATGAGTTTCTTGTTCTCCCTCAGGGTTTCACCCAGAATGTTCCTTGCCAATCTCTCCTTTCTCTTTCTGCTTCCTCTGTCTTTCAGAACCTCCGGCTGAGTGATATGAAATGTTGAGTCTCTGGCATTTGACAGGTTTGGGTCACAGGAGCAGAAGAGCCTGGCTCAGAGGAGGGACCAGGAGAGGCCAGGCTCGGGGGTGCATAGTAGCCTCCACTCTCTGCCTGCAGAGACAGGTCAGCTGCAGATCTAGCAAAACACTGCCGCTGAGATGGGAGAAGGGCAGAGTCAGGGAGGTGACAAGGCCTCAAAATAAGCAGAAGTGTGAAAGGAGAGAAGCCAGGGTGGAGAGCTGCCCCAGAAAGGACACCCAGGTGGCCTGGGAAAAATGGAGCCTTGTTAACAGGAGCCTTCTCGACACTCGGTAAGTCCCTAGACCAGCTAAGGTTTTATAATCTTCCTCCTCAAGGTTCTAGGTTGGAGTTAAAGCAGACAAGTTCATTCAAAAAGCAGCATCATTTGTGTGCCAGGGATTGTACGAGGAACTAGAGATGTGATCCTTCTGGCCAAGAATTCACAGGCAAGTCATTCAAACAGCAAAAAGTTACCATTTACCATGTATCTGAAATCATTCTAAGTGGTTCATACATGTGTGAAATCCTGAGTCCTTAGGACAACCCTCGGAGGCAGGCACTGTTCCTCTTACCATCACCATCCTCATCATGCCCATTTTACAGATGCAGGAAGTGATGCAGAAAGAGATTAAGTAACTTGTCACAATTAGATAGGAGTGACTCTTTCTAGACTTTGAAATCAGGCTATTGGGTCCCAGAGTCTGCTGGGGGCCAAACAGCACAGACTATACTAACAAGGAGCCATGTGTTGGTGCCATGATAGTGATGGGAGAGACCAGTGAGACTTCCAGGAAGGGGCAGCCTCTGAGGTGTGACTTGGAGAAAAGGAGAGAGAGAGTGACTAATATAGATAGTATCCAAGTTAAAATTTAATTTTCAGATAAACAGTAAATAATTTTTTTAAGAATGTTTAAATATTGCATGGGACAAATATAAATTAGTATCTTGTATTTTTATTTGCTAATCTGGCAACACTACACATCAGTCAGGCGTTTGCTTGTATAAAGACTGCGTGTCACGGGTTGAGGGTGTGGAGAAGATGAGACTGTAGAGCCAGATGGGGGCAGGTCATAGAGGGCCTTGGACACCATGTGTAGTATTTTATACTTTATTCTCATGGAAGGATTTAAGTGAAGAGGGAATCAGAGGCCTAGGTTGAATGTATGTTCTGTGAAGGTCTCAGGACAATGTGGTGGAAGGACAGTTAAGGAAACAGGAAGTAGCAAAACTACTGTGACAGTCCAGGGGGGAACTTACAGTAACATGGACAGAGGCCACAGGACTGAAGAGGAGGGGCATTTCCAAGAGGTTATAAAGAGAAGGAAACAGGGCTGGCTTCACAGGGTGTCACCTGTGCAGTTGCACAGGACCCTACGCTCAGAAGGGCCCCACACTTGGTTTAATGCTCTGCTGTTGCCATCTTGGAATTCTTAATAATTTTATCTGAACTTGTGGGGTTTTAAAATTAAGATACAGTTTACATATAATACTATATTTGTTTCAGATCTACAACGTAATGACTAAATATTTGCATACATTATGAAATGATCATAAGAAGTCTCGTTAACATCCATTACCCATATGGAGTTACAAATGGTTTTCTTGTGATGAGAACTTTTACAATCTACTCTCTTAGCCACTTTCCAGTAACAATCCAGTATTATTAACTACAGTCACCATGCTGTATTTTACATCCCCATGACTTATTTATTTAGTAACTGGAAATTTGTACCTTTTGACTCCCTTCATCCATTTCACCCACCTCTACCCCCAACCCCTGCCTCTGGCAACCAACAGTCTGTACTCTGTATCTAAGAGTTCAGGTTCTTGGACTTTTTAGAGATTCGACATACAGGTGAAGTCATATAGTATTTTTCTTTCTCTATCAGACTTATTTCATTTAGCTTAATGAGGTCCAATTACGTTGTCACAAATAAAATTTTCTTCTTTCTTATGACTAAATAATATTTTCTTTACCACATTTTCTTTATCCATTCTTCCACCATTGGATGCTTTGGTTGTTTCCAAATCTTGTCTATTGTAAATAATGCTGCGATGAACATTGGGCACAAATAGCTTTTCAAGTTAGTATTACTGTTTTCTTCAGATAAATACCTAGACGTGGAATTGCTGAATCATATGGTAGTTCTATTGTTAATTTTTTGAGGAACCTCCATACTGTTTTCCATAGTGGCTACACCAATTTACATTCCCACCAACAGTGCACAAGGGTTCTATTTTCTGCACGTCCTCACCAACACTAGTTATTTCCTGTCTCTAGATGATCGCCATTCTATTAGGTGTAAGGCAATATCTCACTGTGGTTAGGATTTGCATTTCCCTGATCATTAGTGATGTTGAGCACCTTTCCATATACCTGTTGCCCATCTGTATGTTTTCTTTGGAAAAATGTCTATTTGGTTCCTCTGCCCATTTTTAAGTTGGATTGTTTGTTTTCTTTACCACTGAGTTGTATGAGTTCTTTATATATTTTGGATAGTAACCCCTTGTCAAATATATGATTTATGAACATTTTCTCCAACTCAGTAGGTTGTCTTTTCACTTTGTTGGTGGTTTCCTCTGCTGTGCAGTTTTCAATTTGATCTAGTCCCACTTGATTGTTTTTGCTTTTGTTGCCTTTACTTTTGATGTCAAGCATGGCAACACCTGTTTTTTTTTTTTTTTTTCACAATTAGCTTGGAGTATCATCTTCCATACCTTCACCCTCAGTCCGTGTTTGTCTTTGGGGCTAAGATGTGTTTCCTGGAGGCAGCATATTGTTGGGTCTTGTTTTTTAATCCATCCTACCACTCTGTGTCTTTTGATTGGAGAATTCAACGCATTTACATTTAGAGTGATTATTGACATCTGAGGGCCTAATGCTGCCATTTTGTTTCACATTTTCCAGTTCTCCTGCATTTCCTCTGTTTCTCTTCCATGTATTTTGGACTAGCAATTCAGTTAGGTAGTGTTCTATGCTGGTTTTTTTAGTTTTCTCCTTATTTATAATTTGTATCTCTGTTCTAATTATTTGTTTATTGGTTACCATGTGGTTTGCATAAAAAATCTCATAGATGAGATTGTCCATTTTCTGATAGCCTCTTATTTTCTCAGACTAAACTGGTTCCATAGCTTTCCTCTTCTGCTTCTAAGTTGTTATTGTCACACCTTATTTCATCTTGCGTTGTGAGTTTGTTGTTAAAATGACAAGATTATATTTGTTCTTGGTGTTTTCCTTCCTTTTATCTTTACTCTTATAATTAAGCACTTGCTAACCTGTTCTGATGGAGAGCTGCAATCTTCTGATTTTGTCTATCTACTTATCTCCTTGCTCAGGGTTTTGTAACACCTTTCCTTTTTTTTTCAGCTATGGGGGCCTTCCTGAGGATTTCCTGCATGTGGGGGTGGTTCTTGTGGCAATGAACTCCCTTAACTTTTCTTTATCTTGGAAAGTTATTATTTCTCCATCACATTTGAAAAATATTTTCCCTGTATAGAGTATTCTTGGCTGAAAGTGTTTTTCTTTCAGAATTTTGAATATGTCATTCCATTTTCTCCCAGCCTGTAAGGTTTCTGCTGAGAAACCCACTGACAGCCTGATAGGTGTTCCTTTGTGGATAATTTTCTTCTGCCTTGCTGCCCTTAATATTTTTTCTTTGTCATTGACTTTTCCCAGCTTTACTACTGTATGCCTTGGGGTTGGTCTTTTTACATTGATAAAGTTTGGAGATCTATTGGCTTCTGTAAGGTGGATTTCCAGCTCTCTCCCAAGTTTTGGGAGTTTCTCAGCTATTTATTTCTTTGAACTATCTTTCTGCTCCATTCTCTTTCTCTTTTCCCTCTGGGATACCTATAATCCTTATGTTGCATTTCCTAATTAAGTTGGATATTTTTCAGAGAGTTTCTTCATTTCTTTTTAGTCTTAGCTCTCTCCTCTTCTATCTGAAGCATTTCTACATTCCTGTCCTCCAGACTGCTGATGCTATCCTCCATATTATCAGCACCACTGTTTAGGGAATCCAGATTTTTCTTTATCTCATCCATTGTGTTCTTTATCTCCAACATTTCTGATTGGTTCCTCTTTATAGTTTCAAGCTCTTTTGTGACATAGCTCCTGAACTCGTTGAGTTGTCTATCTGTATTATATTTTAACTCATTGAGTTTTTTAATGAAAACTATTTTGAATTCTTTGTCATTTAGGTTATATATTTCTGTGTCTTCAGGATTGATTTTTGGGTACTTGCCATTTTCCTTCTATTCTGGAGATTGAATATATTTTTTCATACTGCTTGATGGCATGGATTTGTGCCTCTGCATATAGATAGAATTTGGTCACGGTTTCTGCTTACTGCCACTGGGGAGAAGGGCCAGGAGCTGGGTCTTCTATTCCCACTAGGATCCCCTCCAGCTGTTCCTCTCCAAGCCTAGGCCACCTCTTGGGATCACAGTGGCCCTGTGGGATCTCCCACTAACTGTGGGAATAATCACACGGGGGCTTCAGGTTGCTGCCACATGCCTCACAGACCCATCAAGAAAATGTGCTCCCCTCTTAGGCACTGCAGCAGTGGTATGGAATTCTGAGGCAGCTGGGAGCTTGTTCGCCAGATTCATGGCTCTGCCACCATCTGGTCCTAGGTCATACCAGCTATTATGCTTGACGGGTGGGACCCCTCGCCCCCCTTGGCCCTGGGCCAGAACCTCTCCCTGTGGCTGTTGTGGGATTGTGGACTCTCCCACTGGTCAAGAGAGTGATCACACAGGGGCTCAGGGATGCAGCTGCCTTCTCTCACAGTCTTGCCAGTTGTAATGCACCTTTGGGGCTGCTATGATACTGTGGACATTTGCAGTAGATGAGGGCACTTTCCCCCAGGCTGCAGATATGCTGCCATCTGTTCGTAGGTCACACCAGTGTTTGTGCTTGGTGGGAGGGGCCTTCCCACTGGGTAAGAGCCCGAGTCACTCCCTTGGGCCACAGTGGGACTGCAGACATTCCCACTGGACCTAGAGCAATCATGCTGGGGCTCAGGGTTGTTGACACACACTTCCACAGTCCCACTGGGTCTCACTTTCCCCTTTGGGGCTGCAGCAGAGCTATGGGTATTTAAGACAGCCAGAGGATTGTTGACCCCGACTTGCAGCTGAGCCACATCTGCTCCTAGGTCACACCAGCCTTTCAGCTTGGTAGGCAAGGCATCCCCATTGGGTCTGAGCCCAAATTACTCCCTGGGGCTGTAGTGGGACTGTGGGCTTTCTCACTGGACCAAAGAGTAATCATGGGGCGCTCAGGGCTGCAATCACTTGTTTCCATAGCCACACCAAGGTGCATGCTCACCCTTGGGGCTATGAGCACTTTAGTAGGGAGAGCAGTTGCTCATATGTACTGGCTGTCTTAGGCTGGAGAGTTCTCATCTATCTCCACCTCCTCCCTTGGGGTACTTCATCCACCTTCCGATATATAGCAGCATGGGTCTCTCAGGCATAATGAGGTGCTGTGTGGCTACCCTCCATTGATCAATGAATGTCCATTTAGTTGTAGTTCGAAGAGGGGGAGACAAAGAGAACCACTCACTCTGCCATGCTGCTGATGCCACTCTCAAACTCTCTCCTTCTTGAATTATTTTCTCTGCATGTCAGCTTCAGCCTATCTTATCTGTAAATTACCTTTGTTTTGCTTCTTTAGACAACACTGTGGATGGAAAATGCCTTCCCACAGCACCCATGCATACCTGCTATTAACCAGGTATAATTCATTTCATATCACTGAGCCATTCAATCAAAATATGCAAGAAATGACCTCTGGTGTAGTCTGGGCCAGATGTCCATCACAGGTGCAGTCTACATCAGAGGGTAGTTGGGCCACGTTATGTGGACATGTTTTGGAAGACAGGAAGTCACCACTGCTAAATGGATGGGAGTTGAGGGAGGGCAGACAGGTCTTAACAGGCATTCAGCATATTCTCAGAGGCAGAACTTTATAAATAAATTCTGTTGATGCCCAATCCCATAGCCCCTTGTTCTACTTTAAGATAACAACTCTCCAGGTGTTTGCCTTTCTTCTTCTCCACCTGAGAGCTTTATCTAACGCCAATGACGCTTGCTGCTTTGCATATACAAAGCCCAAACTCGAAGTGCAGGGGAGGTAACACTCCAGGGGTCACCTTCAACCAATGGGGGATGGGAGTACTGTATCAATGGCCCAGGTTCCCCACCCCTTTTAGAAGGATTCTGAGGTATATCCCAAAATTTCACATGGTTTCTCAGAGTGTCCTGGGTGGGATCCTGCCAAGTTGCCCAGATGATAACCAAAATTAATGTTCCCTGAATGACATTTGTCACTTAGTTGGCTTTTTTCGTTTTATTTATTTCCAAACTTGGGTTTCCTGGGGACATTTCCCAAATAGACCACATGAAACCAAGGCTTTGACTCAGAGTCAGTTTTTCAAGAACCCAAACTAAGAGATGGGATTAGGTAGAAATTGCACAGAATATTGTGTCCAACAGTGAGAATTATCTTTTCTGGAGAAGTACACTCTGACATATACACCTGAGTCTAGCAAGTGAATAAAGGGCTACAGATAAATTTTCCAAAGATTCACAGGAATCTCCAATCATGGAGGCCCTTAGTCTATATAGGGGCCTACCAGGATGGAGGTCTCATTCTCCTTCAGAGTGAGCCAGGCTGTGAATATGCTAAGTGCAGTAGGCTAAATAGTCAACACTATCATCTCTGCAACCTGTGAATATGATACATTACATGGCAAAAGGAACCTGACAGATGGAATTAGGGTTTTGGACCTTAAAGTAGGAAGATTATCCTGGGTTCTTAGTAAAGTTATCCTGGATTATCTAAGTAGACTCAATCTAAACACATAAGTTCTTAAAAGTGGAAGAAGTCAGAAGAGTCAAGCAGAGTCAATGGAAAAAGAATCAGAAGAGATTCAAAGATTGAGATGGACTCAACCTGCCATTGATGCTTTGAAGATGGAGGAAGAGGGTCATAAACCAAGGAAGGTAGCAGCTTCTAGAAGCTGGAATAGCCCTCAGCTGACAACCATCAAGGAATGGCAACCTTGTCCTAGAACTGCATGAAACTGAATTCTGCCAAAAATCTGTGTAAGCAAGTAAACAAATTCTTCTCTAAGGCCTCCAGAAAGGAACACAGCCTGCATACACCTTGATTTTAGCCCAGTGTGATCCGTGTTGGACTTCTGACCTACGGAAATGTGAGATAATTAATTTATGATGTTTTAGGTCCTGAAATTTGTGGTACTTCATTATGGCAGCAATAGAAAACTAATACAATCAGAACTTTGTGAAAAAACTGCAATGAGGTAAACTGCGACACCTTAGGAAATAAACTGTAAGTGATTAAATTCTAGAAAGAGCTCAGTTGAAAATGAAGATTAGTAACAAATCCATTTAACAAATGTAACTTGACAACCACATGCTGGGTAGGGGATATACAGTGGTGACCAATAATGGTGATGATAATGAAGAGTAACCTTTCACCAGCATCCATCAGTTGAAAGGAACAACTGTGAACATTAGAGAATGATCAGGGGTGGAAATATCCCTTTCCTGGAGACAGTTTCTAAAGTGTGATAAAAATATCACTAGAGTTCATCTACCTTCCTTCCTCCCAAATTCTTATTCCACAGACAATCTTTAGGTGCTCAGTTAGGCTTCCTAGAGACCTTCAAAGTAGCAGGATTGGTTCTGGCTCCATGATCACGCATCACATTGACAGAGTGGGTACACATGTGCCCATTATTAGTTAAGAGTTTGGCCTCTAGTCCCTTCACATCCTGTATGATGCAGTCCCTGTGAATTCATTCTCTGGACCACGTCACCCTGAATCCATTGAAGCACCTGGCCTTGGCTCTGACAACCGACCTTGAAGGAACCAAGTAGATTGTGGCCTCTACGGTCACCTACAGTGATCCTTACCCTGGGGTGCCCTGGGAAGGGAAACTCAGGGATGCCTGTGGTCCCTTCACCACAGAGGCAGAGGGTCTGGAGAATAAAACAGGCAAGGGGGTAGGGGTAGGGCAGGTGTCAAACCTCTCCTGGCAGCACAACTTTCTCTGTCAATAACAAGATACTCAACTTGGCCCTGCCTCAGTTTCCACATTCTTGAAATGAGACTACCTCACAGAGCCATTGTAGCAACTAAATGAGTGAAATTCACTTAAAGCATTTAGCATAGCACCCAGGATATTTTAAGTTATCTATAAATGTTAGTTAATTTTGTTCAAATCCAAGTTCTCACTCACTTGCTGAGTCAATTTTAAAAAGTTAATTCACTTTTTTGCATCCCTGTTTCCTTGTCTACAGAAAGGAGACAATAAAGTGGTACCAAACTCAACTGTCATATGGAATAATGGAATTAATATGAGTGAAGTGCTTCACATAGTGTGGGCATTTAGCAAGTATTTTATTGTTGTGATGTGTTGCTGTTAAGGAGGAGGCCCTCAGCTCTGGGCTGGGCAGGGGAAACAAGGCTGTTACTTCAACCTGAGGGTCCCCATTCCCACCAGCAGAGACTGGGGTCACTGGGGTCTCCAGGGAAAGATCAGACACTAGTTCAGTAACCAGGGAACTCTGCACTCATGTGAGTGCTGGGCAAATTGTTAAAGCAGTGGGATCAAAAGTACAAACTTCAAAAATAGGCCGCAGAGGGCCAGAGAATGTGGCGCGCAGGAAGGTGTAGATGTGAGATCCATCCAGGGCATTGTAGAATGAGACCTCACCACTCTCATAGTCCAGGAATACCCCCACTCTTTGAGGAGGGTTGGCAATTGTCAGGTTGGTCCGAGGGCCAGAGAAAGCATGATAGTCATTCCCATGAGACAGCTCCATAGTCCAGAATCCATTCCGGGGGTTTATAGAAACATGATATTTCCTCTCCACATTCTCCCTACACACCCCCAGAAGCCACTGTTTCCTGCCCCCCACCTCCACCTCCCAGAAATGTCTCCCTGATGTGAAGCTTTTGCATCCAAGCACAAAGTTAAAGTAATCAAATCTCTTAGGATTGTCTGGTACATTCTGTGGTGGAACTGCCAGCTTCAGGCTCCTCTGGTCCTCAGAAACAAGGAGTCGGGGGTTTGCTGTGTCTGGATCAAGAATCACATCCTCTGCGGAAAGTTGGAGCACAGACCATGGGGTCAGCCACTGTTCCTAGACCTCAGAGCCTCAGACTCCAAGACCTGGGTCTGGCTGAGGAGGTCTGAGTCCAGTGTCCAGTGTCCCCAGTCAGCCCTGAATGTAACTCTCTCAATAATAGCAAACAAAAGGCCCAGGTGTCTTGTGTTCAGTGGCCAGGAATGCTGAGGGTCAGGGTCTGCCTAACTCGACATCTCAAGCTGGCTGCGTCCTTCCATATTTTTTCTTACTTCCCTCCACAAATTGACTTTACCCACCTGTGCTTTATAATTATATAGATTTACATTTTAATCCTTGCTTTACCACTCATGAGCTGAGTTACTTTTCCTTTTCTATAGTCTCTCTTTCTATAAACACAAGGTATAGAATGTCTTTCAGCCTCAATTTCTGTATCTGGAAAATGGGGATAAAAATCCTAATCTCTAAAGTAGAAAAAGACAGCACAAGTTTTATATGTAGCACAGGGATGGTCCTGGAGAAGGAGCCTTGATAACATAATAGCTCCATGCCTTTTCTGTGCTAGAGGCCATGTTGGGGACTTTCTTTGCTCCCAGATCCACTCTTCACCTTTCTCTACCCTCTTCTGGGCCCCAGGAATCTAGCCTCTACGGACAACATCACTGGGTGCTCTTGACTGTGGTTACCTGTTGGGTTTGGCTAATGGGAGGTGCTAATTGGAAGCAGAAGGAAAAGAGAAGCACAGCGTTTGTTTCCCCTACTTCCTCCCTGCCAACGTCAGATAGTGATGCTCTAGCAAAGGCATGACTCCTCTCAGGCAGCCCTGGCCTTGAGCTACAGCTTCCTCTGGGCTCCAGTGACTGCTCCCTCTCTCTATTCCTTCAAGCCTAGGGGTGGTGACACCTCCCCACTATTGTGAGCCCTGGAGCACTTCACATTCCCTTGTTGATTTTCCTTAATCCCACTCCCATCTCTGTAAAGTATTCCTTTCCTAAACCTTTTTCAGCCACCCAGTTTGAACATGCCATCTCTTTCTTGTTGGTTTTTGAACAAAACACATTCATCACCTCATTTAGTTTTTACCTCAGCCCTCACATAATAGGGATTATGATCATCATTTAAAACTGAAGAAACTAAACTTTAGAAACATTAAGTTACTTTAGGACACACAGCAGCAGGAGGTGGCATAAAAAGCTTGAGAAAAGCAAAGGCCTTAGCTCATTGCCTTCTCTCCTTGGTCATTCCACATCCTCACTGTCCCTGCAGTATTATTTCACTCTGCCTCTCCTTCCCTCAATCTACCCTTTATGCCTCTTCCTTCCCATGAAGATCTGTGGAAGCCAGGAGAGCAATCCTCCCTGGTTCTCTGGGCTCTCAGCAGGAAGGCCCTGGAGATGGACTAAGGTTTGAGACGAGGACCTCAAATCACACACCCGGAACTCTCCCCGTCATGAGGAATTTTGTTCCCAGAATCTTGAAAGTTGGAGAAGAAAATAGGCGTATGGTCCCTCAGGTTGTTGTCCTAGGGAGCATACAGTGATTCACTCACCAGCTTGGAAGAGGGCCATCTTCCATTCTGAAAGGCAGGAGACACAGATAAGGAAAAGGCATTATTTGTGTTCTTCCTCCCACCTATTCTTCTCACTAATCCTTTGCTTTCTCCCTTTCTTTAGTCTCTTTCTGTACCCAGCTTCCTTTATCTACAGCTCTGCTGGATCAGGCATATGACCTCAAAAAAATGGTGGACTTCTCCTTCCATCATGATGTGTCTGCAGGCGACATGGCCAGGCTTTGCTATGGTTTGGGCATGTGTGCCAGCAGGGTGAGGGGTGGCTGAAAATGCCCAGATGTTTTATCTGGAAGGTCCTTTCTGAGGCTCCAGAAAAGCAGGGGTGAAATTCCCCACAGAAAATGAGCCTCTGGGCTAGATCTTCAGTATTCTTACTGAGAATGCCAACGTGTCACATAGCAGAGAAAAGGTTTAAATGCTTAGTACACATGTGCTGGGAAGCTTAGAGAACATCATGGTCACTCACCAGCATAGTCCTGAGACTTCTCTCCACCTACAATGGAAGAAAGGTAGAGATGCCACCTGAAACATGTCATTTCTGAGTCATTTCCTTTCTCTTGTTTTACATCCATGTAATTGTTCTTTTTGACCCTGAACCCCACCCTTCCCATCTTCTCCCTCTGCCTGCTCAATTCTCTCCTCCCCTCTCCTCCTTCATACCATATCTGAGAACATAAATTGCATGCTGATGATACCACAGCCACTATGTAAGTGCTTTCCCAGCTGAGACCCGGCAGATCTATTCTGTACGTATCTATGCTCCCATACCTGGGTGTGGGTGTTACTGTGTGTACACGAGTATGTGTATGTGTACTAGAATCCATCGATCTCAAGCTGTATTACGTCCTCTCTACTTCTGAGGAAAATAGGGCAACTTAATGTGGAAATTTCAGATTCTATATTTTAAATGTAGTTGTAATAAATCCATGACAACTGAGACACTGTGGCCACTCCTTTGCTTAAGACACACTTTTCCCTCTCCTTCTTCTCTGATTTTCTCATTCTTTTAAACTTTTCATTCTTTGTTTTCTTCTCAGCAGGGTACAGATTACGTAAAGCAACTAGTGAGGTTCCTAGCATAGGGAAGGCACTTTATCCAGGGGGTTATATCCCTTCCTGCTCCTTTCTTTTCAAATGCACCCTGGATATTCCCTGTTGACTTGATGGGCTGATGAGCCTGTAAGCCCCTCCTGGAAAGAGACTGAAGCCCCTTTTCTCCACTAAAAAAAAATACTCCCCACTGTTTCTCCCAGTTCACCCACCCTTATTTCTTTCCCTTCTAAAGGCATCTGGGATATTTCTCAGTCCTAGAAAGAGTTAAGGGTGAGGAAACCAGCTGCAAAATATCGGAGTGGAGAGTCTTAGATGCAAATTCAGAGAAAATATCAGAGCCACTGAGGCATGAGCCATGACAGGCAGTCTATCTCTCTTAAGTTTGCAATGGAAGAAACCTGAAGAGTCATGAAACAGCTTAATGCAGAGATACCAAGACGTGAGTTGACCCCTGGGGGAATCTGAACTTACGCAGTACAAGCTGGAGGTACTCTGGAAAATAAGCAGGAAAAAAAAAAGACACTACTGTTATGGGGATTGAATGGGGAGGACTTTTGGAAAATAAAACTTACAAATGACCCAGTGCAGGGGTGGGTGCCTGGGGTGGGGATGGGGTGAGATCCTGGGGGGCACCCTCCCCTAAGCCAGTGCCTCAGGTTCTCTCCCTGATTTGATACCTCTTGCCCTTCGTTCCTGCTCCTTTTCTGCTTGCTCTTTCTCTTTCTCCTTATGCTGTTGCCAGACGAAGTAACAGGCCACTGTGAGAAGCAACAGCAAGACTGGGAGGGTCCCCGCCAGTGTGGAGATCCAGGGCCAGGCTCTCCAGAAGAAGGGGTCTGCAATGGAATAGAGCGTTAGCCTCTCACCCCCAGGGCTGGAATCATAGAGTTGATCTCATGATGTTAAATGATCTTTCTCCTCCAAAAGTCTCAGGGAACTTTGGGGAGGACTTCGGTAAACTCTTACTACAAAATAGTCTATTACTTACCTTGAACTGTCTGCTTCTCACATGTGAATAGGAGTTACTTGAGCATCAGAATCAAATGTTTTTTCTACGTTAATTTTTCAATAGGTCAAATGTACATGGTTCAAATATCGAAAAAGTCTAAAAGTCTTCCAAGTCCCTCCTCCCTACCCCCATTTATTAGCCTCTCATTAGTCAGCTTAATATGTGGTTAAGAATAGGAATGTTGGGGCTGGAGGGCCTGCATTAAAATTCTGGCTCCTCCATTTAACTGGCAGTGTGATCTTGGACTAATTACTTAACTGCTCTGTTCATGGTGTCCTAATCTATAACATGGGGGTAATAATAGGACCTCACTCATAAGGTTAAAGGATTAAATTAATGCTTATAAAGATCCTGACATACAGTGAATACTTGTATTATTTATTTTTATACCAAAGACAGCATTCTATACAAACTGGTCTGCGGGTGGCTTTTTCTCTTCATCATGGAGATCTTGCCATATTATTATACAGAGAATGTCTGTGTCTTCTTTCCCAGCTGTGCAGTATTCTGTTGCATAGAAGTTCTTGTGCATAGTTTCTAACTTTTTGCTATTGTAATTAATGCTACAAGAAATAGCCTTTTACATGAGTCATTTCATACAGGCAAGTACCTCTGTCAGAGAAATTCCCAGAAGTGGGATTTTGGATCAATATTTATTAAGTAATTTGGAGAAATTCCACCTATTGCCCCCAATAGAAGTTGTGCCAATTTGTACCAAAAACATACCAGATTGTCCCAATAAATTTCTAAAAGTAACGGTCTCCCCACATTCCTGCCACGAGAGTGTGTTATCTGCCACCTCAATTTTGTTTTCCTTTGTTTTGTTGCCAATCTCACAAGTGGAAATGTTTTCATACACATTCTTCTATTGCATGAGATAGGACAACATCTTGTGTTATTTCCTTTTTTGTGAACTAATAATTCATATCCTTTGCTCATTTTCTATTGCATTGCTTTATATTTTAAGGATATTAGTTCTTTCCATAAGATACCAGTTGTGCATATTTTTTCCAGTTTTATCATTTGTCTTTGCTTAAGGGTCTGATCTTTACCATATTCCCCTAATTCACATTGCCTATCACAGTTCCTGGCACAAAGGAAATAGTAAATATTTGTGACATAAACAGCTTTTGGAGAAAAGAAACATCCCTGGTGTAAGAAGAAAGCTCTGGATCCTGCTCTGTGCCTTATATTCACTGCAGAGACCCAAGTCAGCAACAGAGAATCACACATCCTCCTTCTTTCAATGGCCACAGCTCAGCACAGTGTATCTGAGGCTAAGTGGGGTACTGACCTGCGATGGAAATCCTGGTGGTCTTTTCCTGGTTGAGGAGGGGATTTCTGATGATACAGGTCACCCCTTCCCTAGAGCTGCCATTCAGGATCACAGATGCTGTGACTGCATACAGACCTGCTCTATTTTCATGCAAAGATGCTGCCCGAGCTGGCATGTCCTCTCCATTGACATCTCTCCACTGTATTTCCAGTTGGGGATACCAGTCGGTGGACATGCACTCCAGATGGATCCCTCCATCCTCATAACCCTTCATCTCAATATCAAGATCAGAACCCAGTGCTGTGGAAGGATAAATGAGCCTGAATTCTTTTCAAAGAAGCCTCCTGTATTGATGAGAGTTTCACCAGGAATCCAATGACACACTCACATTAGATAATTCAATGGGAGTTTCATTAAGGAGCTATTTACAAAAGTGTGGTCATGGTGAGGGGAAAATTACATGGGATGGTACAATACCCCAGGGCCAGGAACAATGGAGCTATTACCACCCACCTCTAAACCCAAAGGAGGGTGGAAAAGAAGCCATTTTGAAGACCTAAAAAAATAAAGTCATGTAGTGAGGGCAGTCAGCTGGAAAGGTCCTGCAGGGAGAAAACTGGGAGGAGAAGTACCTAGACCGCTCTCTCCTCTCTCACTTCTCTCATCTTCTGCAATGGCTCCTCATTGACCAAATCCAGCCAGAAGCCACAGGGCAAGAGAGTGCCCTGACACAGAGAAATGCAACCCTTGATATCTGAACATCAGCCTGGTCTCAGTGTTCTCCTGTTGAATATAAGCAACTTCATGGAACATCAGCATCAGACAGGGGCATTTTGTCACTACGATGGGTCAAGACAAAAACAGGACAACTCAAAAATTGTGTTTGAACATAGAGAAAAATATGAACACTGTCCAAACCACAGTCATGACCAAACATTTCCCTATCCTGGCTATGAGTGACTGCTGCTCCTTGACCAGTTACCGCTTGGGTTTTACTTTAGTCTTCCTCCTTAGTAAGACTCATTAATACGCCCATCCATAGTATCACACATCCCACCTTCCTGATGGCTTTCAATCCAGACCAAAGCCCTACTTCCATAAATCCCCCTCCAACTCCCCTAACACAAGCCCAAATTCTATACCGAGTCTTCTCTAACACCCTCTGCCTGAGACACTCTCCCTGCAACATTAAATCAACACAAATTGGTCAACTGCTGGTGTGTTCCAGGGGCCTTTGGCTGGAGAACGTTGGCAGCACAGATGTCCTGCAGGTGTGACTCCCCAGGCCCACAGCAGTGTTCACGTGGAGGAGCCACAGAAGCGGTCTGGAACACAACTGAACCAAAAAAGCTGTGTGCTGTCACAGACGAGATATTTTCTTATCCTTCCTAACTCTGACCTTTCAATTCGTCTCTTAGACCCTGGTGGCCAGCATGAGGGAGTTCTTTACTTGATACTATAGTGTACAGGAGAGATTATTTCTAGAGGAAAACCTGTGTCTCTCCCAAAGGCCTAACTGAAACAAAGAGGGAAAGCAGTGGAGGCAGATCCTAGTGACCAGCCAGGAGTGCTATGAGGTGGATTTGGAGCATGAAATATTCATCTGCCCCCCCAGAATCACAGAGGAAAGATCTCAGAACAAAACTTGGATGCTCACCTGCAACCTCCAGCTCCACCATGGCTTTTTCATAGAAGTCGTCATCTTGGAAATAACACAGGTAGTTTCCAGTGTCAGAGGGTCTGATGTTGTAAATTCGGAGAGTAGCCTTCCCTTCAGTGATGCCATCTCTTAAAATTGAAGTTCTCCCTCGATACTCTGCCATCTGTTTTTCTTCTATTTCCTTCCCATTTACATACTCATATACCACCTCCGTAAGGCTGGATCTCACCCACTTCAGCTCCATGGTCTCTGCACTCATTCTCGGGGAGAGATGACAAGGCAGATCAGCGTCTTCACCCACCATGGCCAGGATGGGCCCATGGGGTCCAATCACAGAAAACTGACCTGGTCATTAAAAGGTGAAGCTCCATCAGAAGGAGTGGGCCATGATGGTAAGGGAAGGGGCCTCATGTAGAGGCAGTGAGGTACAAAAAAATCTAGAGAGAAACAAGATTCTAACAGAAGTACAATTTGTCTTAATGACATGCACACCTTCTGTTTTGGATGGGACTTCCAGGTATGAGAAGTTGTCAGAAGTTCTGACTGGCTACTAATAGGCAATTGTCAGCTTCAGAAACATAAAAGCAGAATGTTCCTTACCTGAGCAAGGGGTAAGCAGCTGGACCAAGATGAGGCAGACAAGGAGGTCAAGCAGAGGGAAGTCTAGGGAACTTGCCATTTTCATCTGTGCTGCAGAGAGATGATGGAGAGAGTCAGGCAGAAACAATGACGTGGAAGAAGATCACGAATTCCGTATCAAACCTCCACCTCCCCAGCGTTGACTCAGGGTGAAACACACAGTCACTAGTGTGGTGACTCAAGATCCTCCTCTGTCAAAATGTCTGCTTGGGAATCTCTTAACCTTTGAGCTCAACATGAAAATCAAGCATAAAAATATGTAATGTTAAGTGTACATGCATTTACCATAAATGTTATGTATGTAGGTTTGAATTTACATACATTACCCCTAATCCATCAAGAAATCCTTGGCTCTGCTGTCCAGATATGTTCAGAATCCTTCCTCTTTCCCACAGCCAGGTCCCAGCCTCCACCATCATACTCTGATTAATGCAGGACCCTCCTCTCTGGGTCCCCTGATTCCACTTGTGTCCCCTACAGTTTATGCTCAAAACAACAGCCAGAACATTCCTTGCGTCACATCATGTCTCTCCTCTGCTCAGCACTTTTTGTAACTCCCGTTTCACTCAGAGTAGATGCTGAAGTCCTCACAATGGCCAACATGGGCCTCCAAGACCTGACCTCTCACTTCATCTCTCCTACTGTCCTTGTCTGTTCCAGCCACACTGCCCTTCTTGCTGGTCCTTAAACTGACCAGGACAGAGGGCCTCGGCTCTCACTCTTCCCTCTACCTGGAACTCTCTTCCCTCAGATATCCACAAGGCTCATTCCCTCACCTCTTTCAAGCCTTTCCTCTAAAATTGCTTCCTCTATGAGACCTTCTCTGACCACAGGATTACGGCAAACTGCTCCCGTCCCCCTGAGCCTGCTCTCTTTTCCCCATTGAATTTTCATCATCAAACATATTATGTGTTTACTATGTTTCCACCTGCTGGAACGAAAGCTCCACATGAAAGGATATTGATCAATTTTGTTTCCTGATGTTTAACAACCCTGTAGAACAGTGTGTGGTTCACATGGGACTCTCAATAATATTTCTTGAATGAGTGAATGGATGAGGGGTAATATATTAACCCATCAATATTCACTAGCA
This sequence comes from Equus quagga, assembly GCF_021613505.1. Taxonomy (NCBI): domain Eukaryota; kingdom Metazoa; phylum Chordata; class Mammalia; order Perissodactyla; family Equidae; genus Equus; species Equus quagga. Next base: position 39,183,935 of record NC_060281.1, read on the forward strand.
TTTTATACAAGTTAAAATGATCCCATTAAATGGTTGTCATACAACAGGAGGGGAGGTGGAGTCTTGTGAAGACAAGTGTCTGCCGTTAGAATGACATGCTGTTTTGGTCTGGCTTAGGGAGCCATTCACAGCTTCATATGCTCCCACTGGGACTTGCCTATATTAATGTATTTATTCCTATTTTTAAATGAAGTGGTTTCAGGGAGCAAGTATGTCCTGGATATGCCTGTCAGAGTGTTAGCACTCGTTGTGCCTCAGTAGAACCTTTTCACAATAGTTCTTTGGAAAAGAAATATCCCTGAGAAGGAAATTATTCATTTCCTGTCTTCCCTTTCCCCAGGTGTTCATCAATGTTCCTTGGCTGATAGCCTCTGGGCTCACCAGCAATGGATAAACTCCCTGGTCTTAGTCCTTCCACTGCTAGAGAAACATCTTTTGAGGCAGAGATATAAGAGCTGGCACTTGCAAAGAAGGGGCAAATATGTCAAGCTAGGATCTCACAGCAGCCCAATAAAGCTCATGACTCTACAAAGTGTTGGGGTTCTCCCAGCTCAGAGGCAGACTCCCCACACGCTGTCCAGTGCTCCCTACTGTATCTTGGCTCAGAAAAACACCTCTACTATCTTTTAGGCAAGGTCTGTGGCATCACTGTGAACATTTGTGATAAGGGAGGTGTGGGGCCCTTGCCAGCTGTCAAGGCTGGGTTTTAGTTGGAGTTCTAGCTTGGCTTCCATCCTAACATCCCCAGATGTGGCTGCATCCCTAGATAGTGGAGAGCCTGAGAGTAGGCCTAGGTGGATTACTCAGAGACAGGACTGAGATCTCTGGACATAGCCTCTCACTTCTCCCTGGTCTTCTCCCATCATGCATCCTCTCCTTCCCTGAAGACATCAGGTGGAACGGGGTGCTGACAAATGACTTGAGGGTGTGCCCTTCTCTGGAACAACACTGTGGACTCCTCTAAGCCTCAACCCATGGCCATCACTAAGTTTGAATCAGGACACCATAAGACTCTGGTTAAAATCCAGGCAGACTCTTTGATGGAGGCTCTGGAGTCAGTCAGAGGCTGAACCCAGCATTTCTGAATCACAAGGCTAGTGAATGGGACAGCTAGGGATAAGACCAAGTCTCATCCATCTTTTCATTCATTCACCCAACAAATATTTACTGAGCACACACTATGTGCCAGGCCCACTAGCTGTCAGGTGTAGGTACAAAACAGGATGGAAACTATTTAACAGCTCTGTGGTTCACAAGCTGTGTGATCTCAGTCATGTGACAATGCCTGTTTAAACTTCAGTAACTCATGAAGCAATGTGAAATATAAACTTTAGAATGTGTATAATTGGCCCAGCAATTCCACTTCCATATATTTGTTCCAGCAAAACCCTTGCAGGTGTCCAGAGAGAAGCATGTATAAGGATGACAATGCAGCGTTATATTTAGAACTAAAAAAAGGATCAGAAACCTATAAGGTCACTGATAGGAAACTGTTTAGTTAATGGCTCATCGCTATGAAGGAATTTAATGAGGCAGTTAAGACTAAGTTATAGTCACTAACCCAGACAGTTGAGACATATTAAGTGAACAAAAAGCGCATTTTAATGATTCTATTTAAAAGAAAACAAAGTTATAAATTTGTATATACATGTTTGTATAATTGCCTTAAGAAAGTTCTAAAAGGATACATGCTACTCTGAGAACTGAGGATTGAGTGTAAGATACTTTTGTCTTTGACACTATATTTTGGAAGAAGGTTTTAAATTCAAAAAGTTTTCATGTATAATTTAACAATTAATAACTGTTACAAGTAATTATAGTGACAGTAGCATGTTACTTTTTCAGAAAATAACAACTCTGCCAAAACTAACCAGCATGAGGTCCCAAGTCAGGCTACCTGCAAGTCTGGGAACAGCCGGGGAACAAGGGAGCAGAAGTCTGTGCAGCTGGCAGTGCTTCAGACCCTTGTCTGAAATCTGGACACACGCTCAGACAAAACATTGCCGTTCAGCACATCCTGTCCTCTTCAAACTGTTCTCTGTGCTGCTAGAGAGAGGACAATATTATTATTATTATTATAGGTACAATTACTCTGCTGTCCTCAGAGTGGGTAATAGGCTTTGTTTTTTAGGATATTTATTGTTTTTGGTCCTAATTACAAACATATTTATAATGGGGAAAAATGTAAAATAATAAAATTTAAATAATCTGTAATGGTAATCATATACTTCACACCATAACAATGTAGATGTTTCTGGAAGTATTTTGGCCGTATATATATACCAAATACCTTGGAAATGTTTCATTCTTTGACCCAGAGATTCCACTTGTAGGAATTACTCTTAAAGTGGGAAAATCAAGTGTTAACACAATGATTTATGTTTAAGGTTGTTCATCGAAGTAAAATCTACAATAGCAAAATGTAGATATGATTTAAGTATCCAAAGTGGATTAAATTTTGTTATGATTATAAATAAAAGTTCTTTAATAAAATTATAAATTATAAAATTATAAATTAAATTATGTTCACTCTGAGGACAGCAGAGTAATTGTACCTGTAATAATAATAATAATATATAATATATATTTATATATATGTATATATATAACAATTATAAATAAAAAGTCTTTTTGAAAAGAGCTAAGGACTGTCTGGAAATCCCTTCATGATTGAACACTGTGTCATTTAGCCATCCTCCAACAGTTATACATGTATATCTATCTTGTATATGGAGGTTCGTTCATATTTTTCTATATTACAAATAATTCTGTAAGGAACATCTTTACATATAAATCTTTAGGGCACATCTCATTTTAAAATCTCTTAAAATACATTCCCAGAAATGATCAGCAGAGATTCTAAGAGTCCAGTGTTCCTTTCTGACCACAGGAAGTTCCTAAGAACATGTAGTTGGCAAGTTTCCTCATTCAGGTTGTCTCCCTCCCACCAAATTTCCCAATGCAGGTCCCTACGTTTTGCGCTGCCTCCCACCGCTACCCCTCATCTGCTCACCACACACACCAGCACCAACTCCCTCTCTCTGGGTGAGGACTTCCCTGTGCCCACTCTGAGCTGTTTAGCCTCTGTCCTTCCAGGGCCTGTGGCCATGGCTTTTACCAATTTCCCCCACTTACCCTATGGCATTCCCATCTGGAAATCACAGCTCACAGAATGAAGGTGATCAATAGTTCTGCATTATAGTTAACATGCTCCTCTGGAAGAAAGGGAAGAGGAGAGTCTGCTCACTATGACAAACAGTAACAGAGTCCCTCTTTGGAAGAATTGGTTTTTGATTGGCTCAGAGGGGTGTTTCTCATCAGTTGCTGGGCAGGCAACAGTGAGGAATGTAGAATGAAAACTGAAACTGTACTGGATTGTACAGAATGGAGAAAAATTCCAGCCCTAATCCCCTCACTGTTTGTGTCTCTCTGTGTCTACCTATTTGAATCATTCACGTGTATGTTTGTGTGTAATCAGGATTTCATTATCTACACCTGTTTTATGTCTTTTATACCATAATAGATTATCAGCAGAACAAAGCAGAAAATTTACACGATTTTAATGTCTGAAGAGAGGAAGAGGTATATTAATTAAGATGTTTCTGTGGCCATTTGCTGACATCTGTGTGCATGAAGGTGGGCACATGGAGCAGGACATCTTTTACAACAGAGCTAAATGGAAGTATGAATGGAAAGAAAACCAGATTCACTCCACCTTTTCAGCACCTCTTAAACTCAAGTCTCAGCTTCATGAGCAAATCATCTAATTTTCAGCTTTCCAGAGGCAGTGCTGCCAGGGACTGATGGACGTGTCTTATCTTTTTCAGAATTTCCATATTTGGAGTGTTGCTGAGCAGCTCTTTCACCCTCTGTGCCTTATTTGTGCTACTTTTGTATTTTTGTCACTGGAACCAAAGGGGGTTCCCTCCTGGCAAGTTAAATCAGACTCGTCCCCAGAAGTAGTTGTCTCACCTAGTAAGGTGTATTTGTAGCAAATAGCAGACCATGAGGAATCATTTCCAGAATCATGGCATCCCCCAAACAAAGAGAAGCAGGGACCTTTTATTTCAGATGGTGAACAAATACTCAAAAGAGAGAGGTGGGTATTTGCTTGCACAGGCTCAGTTGGAAAACAAGCTTCTACATACACTTCAGGGATGGTAATAAGGCCTAAGCTCCCCCTGGAGAGATCTCAGCATTAAAAATAAGACAAAGGTCATAGGCATAGATCTTGTGGTGAGGCTTGGTCTGGTTCAGGGTGGGTTTGGAAGCATTTAACTGTTTTTTCAAATTGTTTTTTTCCCCTTTTGCTATGTTATGAAGATACAATCACCAACCACCC